>NW_006256829.1:5338537-5413665 GCF_000478725.1 Eutrema salsugineum | reverse complement strand
CCTTAATGTTGTTTATCTTTGAACAACTGTGAAGAAAAAAACGTTTTGATAATGATTTTGATTTGCTAAATTGAGCAGAGAGTGACGATTGGGAAGAAAATGTATGTGATTTACAGTTTCTTTTTCGTAAGGAAGATCATAGTGCATTTCTTCACTTTCTTCTTTTATTGCGTCGTTCTTCCAACGAGTGTATTCTTCTCCGAAGTCAACATTCCGACTTGGTCAACTATCTACGTTCCTTTTCTGATCACCCTCTTCAATGCCATTGCCACACCAAGGTAATTAATTAATTACTACTAATTTCTATAATAACCACAACATTCTTATATAATTGCTTTATTATAAAATTTACACTACTATATATGTTATTAATTATTGGCATGCATGCACGTAGATCATTCTATCTCGTGGTTTTTTGGGTCTTGTTCGAGAATGTAATGGCTATGCATCGGACCAAAGGAACTTTCATCGGTTTACTTGAAGGAGGAAGAGTAAACGAATGGGTCGTCACCGAGAAATTAGGAGATGCTCTCGAGACTAAGTTACTTCCCCAAGTGAGAAAACCTCGCAATGGGATTCTCGAAAGGTAGTCTAATCAAATCACGAGAAGAAAAAATAATAATAGAAGATTTAGTTAACATAGATAAATAACAATCAATTTAAGGTTATCTTTTTTTTTTCAACATAAGATTCATCCTCTGAGGTGGTACAACATACAAATTACCTAAACTAATGAAAGAAAATGATTTGTTTTGCAGAGTAAACGCAAAGGAGATGATGGTGGGGACATACATATTGTGTTGTGCCTCCTATGACCTTGCCTTTGGGAATACAATGTTATATATTTATCTTTACATGCAGGCTCTTGCTTTTATTATTGCCGGAGTTGGTTTTGTCGGAACTTAACATTTCGACATTTTATTCCAATCAAGAAAATATAGTTAGTAATCACTGCGGTTAGTTTTAGAACTAAGAAAGTGTGAAAAGGAATCAATCGATCTCTTTTAAATTATTTTGACAAATTGTAAAGGTTTTTTCAGACTTAAGTTGAAAGTCCCTCTGTAAAGGCAACACTATCTTTTATCTCCAACAGAAATAATATATAATATATACCGAATAAGACAAGTCTTTTAGACAGCAAATGTTAGGGGTACATCTTCAGAAACTTTTGAAAAGTATTGAATTTTTTTGGATCCGATCCTAAATATAAATAACTAGGAAATTGATGCTAGTGCCTCCAACATTATCGCCATGATTTAACACCTATAAGATCTCGATATTACATTATCGCCAAATCTATTATCAAATTTGGTGCGGTATAGTCTTTCTTTTGACCAGAGTTGCATTTCTCTTTTTTTTGCTAAATTGTAGATATCATTAGATGAAAAAAGATTTACATAGCAAACCTAAAGTCTGCGTTACCTTAGCAAAAAAGAATAAAAAACAAGGCAGAGCAAAAAGTTACCTTGACAAAAAAGAATAAAAAACAAGGCAGAGCAAAAATGGGTTACAAGTCTAACGAGATATCCTAGCGTGAAAATCTATCTTAGCCAAAGAAGCATAAAATTTCAGAAATACTTTTTGTGTCTTCTTGCAGAGATTAAGTTGCGTATTTCCCTGTCAATACCCTTGAAGATCACTTGAGCAGAGATGGCTGTTTGGTTGTGAAGGACATTGTTTCTCTGCTTACACTTGAGCAGAGTTGCATTTCTCGGGGTTTATATATTTATTCTGAAAATGTAACATTACATGATATCATATATACATGATAATTTGGCACCCAGTTACTCGATAAAATATCTGAGTAACTCATAGAAATACCACAGTAAATGAAAAGAATATACTTATGATCCAACAAGTGAACACATCTGCCTCGGTAATTTTCTTTCAGCTCCTCCTTGCAAATCATTTTACGTCAGCATAACTCAGAAGCACAGTCTTGAAGATTTACCAATTTCACCTTCAAATCTCCAATGGCTCTTTCTCTCTGGTAAGCAAAGAACTTCAGTGACTGCCACAATGCAACAACAACAAACAAACAAACACGAAAAACAAAGAAAAAAATTCATTCAAATAGGGTTTAAAAGATTATCTCAATCAAAATAACGAAATTAAATAATTTTTAATTCATGTCACTTACGCCGAGTCGCTGCAAAGCAACAGATCTTTGTAACGCATTTCTTTTCGTCAAAAGATTCTGTGCCATTAGTTTTGATGAAGGACGTCTGTAGTTCTTGCCACGGTATATGAGTATCGCGTGCCCTTCTTTAAGTTTTTCAATGGAGATTAGCACTCCATTGCTCTCTGCTTCAAGCGATTTCGCTGTGTAAACAACTCTCGAGAATGTTTTCTGCATTGTGATCACTTTCGCAACCTCCCTGTGCTTCCAGTGCTGATGCAGCCCTTCCATTACGCCATCAAAGACTCCTCTTCTACCTAAACAATGAAACAGATACCAAAATGAAATTTGTGTAAGTCATTCTCATAGCCATTGGATAAGGAACCAGAAGAAGCTAAGAATGGATCCGCGGTGGCTCCTACCAAGAACCAAGCTGCTGTTCATCTTCAGCCCTATTCTTCTCAAGCATTCTCTTTCTTCATTACTCAATATCTCAATGTCATCGTCTCGCTCTGATGGTTTCCACAACGAATTCAATTTGAACAACTCTGTTGTTGATTTCTCTATCTTTGATTTAAGCTGCCAAAAAAAAAAAGTAGAGCAACTCGTGAAGATTATATAACAGTAGGCTAAACTAAAAAGATGCAGTTTTTTAAAAGCTAAAAGGCTTACAATGGAAAGCTTGTGTTCTTGGCTTTTGAGTTCCTTTTCTAGTTTTGCTTTCTCAGCTTCAGTCTCCAGGTTTGTCATCTCCATTTCACCGAATCTTCTCTGAAGTTCTTGAAACTCTGATAAAGTTCCGGTTTTGCTCGTTCCCTCCAGCTGTTTATGATTTGTTACCGCCACCGAGATCTCTATATCGCTCTCGCGTTTAGTTTCTTCAAAATGTTGGTATCTTCTGAGTAACCTTTCTCTGTCATCAACCAAATCCGCAACTTCATCAGTAAGGAAGTCCTTGCCTCTGTAAAGTATTATCAAGTATCTGTTGCGTAGTATCAGAACTCCTCCAGTGAGATGCTGAGAAATCGATAGAGCCCAAAAAATCGCATCAGCCACAAATAATAATTCCGACTATATCTAGAAATTAGCCCCAAGAAACGAAAAAAAAATAATTTTACCTTCAATTCATCTGCCATTTGCTCATTGTTGGTATTGAGAGCTCCCCATTTGATTGCAATCTTTGCTATAACACATTTCTCCCATAATTTGACGATAGCAGAAGCTAATCCTTGAAGCCCATGGTTCCTCCCTTTACCAATTAAGACGAAAGAAAAAGACTGTTGAGAGCTCAAGGAAGAAAACAGCATGAAAATGCAAAGAGAGCAGCACTTAGTTAATACCAACGCAAAAGAGAATGAAGGTAAGTAGTTCCCTCTTTCTTACATGATTTCTTTAGGAAGCATATGAATAACTAAATTTTCCCTGAAGCTTAACTTTAAAGAACACACACAAAGAGAGCAAGACGGCTAAAAAGTAGTGAAGACTAATTACCAAGGACGAAATGAAATGGTAAAGCTTGAGCAATGTTCCTCAAGTAGGTAAGCTCTTGGTCGCTGAGCTTTGCTCTAGTGTTTGGTGGACAACGTCTAGATGGAGTTGTATATCCATCGACCACTTCAGGAAGCAAGTCAGCATCAACTGGAAACGGTCTCCGCATCCACCAATCCATGTATCGAGGTCCCAAACCATTCAATAACCTATCAGCTTCTCTCTCGTACAATGATGAGTTAATTTCCGAGTTGGTTTTCTCTGACGAATAACTCGGTGGTCCTCGATAAACAACGAGAAATTCCTTCTTGCTCAACACAACCAAGCCTCCAGTCTTCATCTATTCTTGAAAACATGAAGTAGAGATAAATTATTTCAGAGAAAGATCAAGATTTCTTCAACTTCCAGTGAATTAACAAAGTTTCAACGGACAAGTGAGGTTAAGACTAACCAAACCTCTATGATCTCTTGAGCTCGCTCCATGTTCCTACAAAGAGGAACATCAAATCTCACCATGGCAAGCTCGTTCAACCTCCAGATCGATCTAATATCATTCACAACCGTCTCTGTAACTCCTGCTTTTCTCACATTCACCCATTTTCGCATCTTTGAAGCTTCACGTCTCAGTCTTTTCAACAATCCTTCGTCGAGGATAAGATCAGCCGCCGTCGGGGCTCTCTCCTTCTTCGTCCTCCGCAATATGAACTTCTCTTCTTCTCTATCCCACGGCATTTTCCCGGAAAATCTCTTCCCAGACTCGGTTTCCTCCGCAATTCGACCTAATGACTTGAATTCGACTGGATTATCCATCTGGGTTTCTTCTGAATCGCTGTTTTCTTCGAGCTTCTCGACCTTACGGACGATTTTCTTCATCGCTTTACTTCCCCTGACACCGCTCTCTCTACGGTTCAACGCCTTGAACGTCTTCTCCTCAGCATTCTGTCCTCTGATCCTCTTCTCGTGACGATATGAAGTGTCGAGAACCTCATCGGGTCGAATCAAGAGTGGACCTTTCATCCATGGAGCAGTAGTAGGAACCTTAATCGGAGCATCAGAGAATCGTGAGTTCTCACTAAATTGGTCAAATTGGGGGATTTTTGAGGCATTCGAAGGGTTTCGACTAGGGTTTAACGAGGAGTTAGTGATGAGAGATGGAAAAGCTCGCGCCGAGAGGAATAGAGAAGTTAGCATCAGTAAAGTCTGCAACTTTGGGTTTTCGCCAAAGTTACTCTACAGAGATGATGAACAATGGCTCACAAAACGACAACATATCGTGGATAAGATAAATCTTTGGGTTTACGATTTTGGCTTCGGTTGGAGACGGTTCGAACCGAACCCAATCCCTTCATATTTTGATGGCATGGCAAAAAATATGGTTGCCAAAAAAAATAAAAAATCTAAATATCATCACTTTATTTACTAATTCAAAAAAAAGTCACAATCTTTAAAGTAATTACGGACCAAACCCAAGAACTAAAGGTGATATTCTTAACAAGGGTTCTAAAGTCTCGGCTGTAAATTTTCTGGCAAATAAAAAACATTTCGAAGTTGTAACATTTACACCATCACGACCATAATACGCACACTCCTCTGTAAACCGAATCCGATTAAGAAACTCATCGGTCACATCAGGCCAAATAAACCGGCCAGGATGTGGACCGACTTTGGACCAATCGACCCACGTCAAGGTCCGGTTCGAGCTCATCTCTCCATGCAACATGTGAACGAGAGTCGGGATATAATGTTCGTCCATGTAACAAGGCGGTTTGCAATGTTGATCGAATATCTTGTAATAAACCGTGTCTGCGATAATATGAAGAGCAAGCTCGCGAGTTGTTTCAAACCATTGTGATCCTTTTCGCCAGTGTGTGATGTTGATTTGTGGGTACATTTTGGGGTTGTAGCGGCCTCGGCCTGATTTTCTTGGATCGTCGAATGAGCCAATGAAGCTGAGATTGGTGCCGGTTAAGTAATCATAGATGGTTGTAAAATTAAAGAGTGGGATGCAAGAATCGGACAAGAGGACGAATCTTTGATTTGATTCGTCGAGGAGTGCGTTGCCTAATAGTCTTCTCTCTGCGTCTACCATTGTTGATGTTCCCCAATACACCGCCTGTTTCACAAATCATCATCGTATTATTATCGTTAATTTTATGATAATTACAAGTTAAAATAATCCAAATAAATTTCGAATTCAAGCTTTTAGGTTCATTGACCCTAGTCTTGAGGTCACTTTAACTTACAAACTAATTAGAATATATGTCTTATTAGATATATATATATATATATGTATGTATATATATATTGTTTATTTAGTGATGAAACATTTCAAACGTTAAAATGACAGTTACTTTTGCAAGTCACAAGCTCCATACAAAAAGGTAGTATATACACGTAAAAAGCGTTAACTTCAATTCATACAGATCTGTTTTTAGTTTTTATATATTTTATAACTTTTATGTTGTGTCGATGCATTTTCAAATATTTCCTTTGCTGTTATTGACATCATAATTTGAGAATTGTCAATGTGAGAATTCTCTTTAACAAGGTTAAAAAACGTATTTATGTATTTATATTATAGACTTAGACCATCATTATCGCCAGAAACCATATAGATTTCTTATTTAATTGTTTTATTATTATATTTTGTATAAAAATGTGGCCCACAAAATCAGAAACTCAATATATTTTATTATTATATGTTGTTAACCGTTTAAATAGAAATATGTGGCAGAAGAAATTCATTTTATGGTTCCCAGATAAGAAACTTTTCTTCAGATAAATGTGTTATTTGATTATATTTATTATTAAATATTCATAAGAAACTCATAAAAAATTAGTGATGCTCGAGTATCAAATGGGTTTATGGACCATTATGCAAGGGTCGAATCAAGATCTATACACGTGCCACGTGAAAAAACCCAACCTGTCAAATCCAAGAAATATATATTCTTTGGCAAACTAGCTAGTGATATAATTGCTAGATTATAGGGGTAACAAGTAGGCGTGATTAAGAAAAGTGAAAGAGGTAATTAACTAAGAAAATATATTAATAATCACCTGGCTAGGGATTCTTCTTGAGTAGAAGACGGAAGTTTCGGGGTAATGTTCTTGAAAAGATGGATTGGTATGAACGTATATGGAATAAAACCCTTTGTGTCCTTCAAAGAACTTCTCCCACAAAGCAGCCAATGGGAGCCCGCCACCTGTCAAGAACATGAAGGCCACCTTCACCACCATCTTCTCCTCATTATTATGTCTCCTCCCAAACCATGACGATGATGGTGATGATGATGATGATGGTAATGATAATGACATGACCCTTGTGAAGAGCTCTTGATCACTCATGTTGTGTTGAAGAACTTGTGGTTGTAACTCTTGATTGATCTCCACCGTTGTTGTGTGGTTGATGAATAGTAATGAGGACCATAAGGGTTGTTGTTGTGTCTTCGTCGTAGACATGTGGAATGTTTTTAGTTGCAGACAAAGGAAGAGACCGATTGAGAAACCGATGATAAAGAAGAGTGAGCTTAAGACATGATTACCCTTTTGTAAGAGAATCAATCTCATGGGCTTTGAGATCATTGGTTGTTCTTCTTCTTTCTTGCTCTTTTGATCGGTAGAACTGCTCATTGTAGAGAGAGAGAGAGAGAGAGAGAGAGAGAGAGAAGGAGAGAGAGAGAGAGAGAGAGAGAGAGAGAGAGAGAGAAGGAGAGAGAGAGAGAGAGAGAGAGAGAGAGAGAAGGGAGGTTGTGAACATTAAGGTTGCAACTAAAAGTTATAGTATAAATGTGTTATTACAAGTTGTAAAAGAAAACCAATGTACAATTTGGAGTGTATTAGACAAAGTCAAAGGAGTTCTTGCAAGTTAACGTACATTAATCAGGTTAGACTTCAAATTGAAGACTTGACCTCTTGACTTTTGTAAATTTGTTTTAAAAAACAAATATTGTGTTAGAAAAACTTAGGTTGTAGATCTTAACATTCACAAGGATTTGACGAAGTTTTTGCCCTTCCGACGGCGTAAGAGGTGCAAAAGTCTACACTTTAAGTAAGGGTGATTAATATATAAACTATCTTCAATCGGCATGATATTTACACCTCACCGGTGATTCCATAACGTCGAAATTGAAAGAAAGAAAAAAGAAGAAAAAACAGAGTCAACTATGAATATTTGAATCGGACCAAATCTTTAATTAACCGATCAAATCAAAATTGAACACACTAGTGAGTGGTGATATAACCTGACCGGTTCTATCCCATATATCTAACCTATACTTTGATGATATGTTAAATACTTAAATCTATGTTTGGGTTCAATTTTTGTTGTTGTTGTTGTTAAAGGTCTTAATTAAAGTGAACCAAAACAATTTTCTTATGAAGCAACCCAAAAATCATTCAACTGTATCAGTTTTGCTTGGAAACAAAAGTAACTCAAACCATAATCAATTTGGAAAACCAAGATGTGCAGTGCATCCATACGTAAAACAACTTTCTTAAAATTAAAGAGAAATAGGAAATGAAATGGTCCTATAGTTAAGGAATTTTCAATTAATACGAGCTGGATCGATTAATTAAATTCGAAAGTTTGAGATACTATTCATTTTAAAAAAAAATTTGAAGCGCGTGCAAAATGTTAGGTGCTGACCCACGAAACCAAGGAACAGGATCTCATGCCTAATTTTTAGGTACGCTTGAATGTCATTGCCAGAACCCAGAAGTCAGAACTTTCTCTCTCTCTTTTTTGGCCCAATAGTCACGTACGAAACGTTGGCTTGATTTTATTGTTACAAAAATGAGTAATATAGAGGTTAAGGAGTTAAGCATTGAATCCGTGAGCGGCATTAGAATTTAGTGGGTTTTAAAAAAGTATTAAGGTCTAATTACTTTGTTTAGTCAAGACACAGAAGTAGTTAAAGACCAAGCTGGAAAATTTTACTTCTACTCAAAGCTGTTAAGACTTAGACGGTTTATTTACGACACGACCAATGTACACTAATTATGATTTTTCATCAATATATTAGTCACTAAACTAAGAATTAACCTAAATTTGACTAGGATGTGTAGTATAGTGATTTGTGCGCGTCACAAATCCAGCATAATTCATTTTGTTCACGAAATTATTGTCAAAATTCTAAATTTTGTGGGTGTAATTGATAATTCCAGAAAAATATTAGGTTTGCTATGTATTAAAGCTCTGATTGGCAAATGAACTTTTAAAACTGTAAAGACTTTAGAGAAAATTAAAAGTCTTAAAGGTCATTAATTAACCAATCAAACTTTATTAATTTAAAAGTTTTTAAAGTAAAAAAACTGCTCCTAAAATTTTTCACAGTTTTCTCTCTCTATTTTTCCACGTAATCTACACTTAAGTTTTAAAAGCTTAAAAATGTGGCTTTTTTATTTCTTAAAGTCACAACCAAAATTTTACAGCAACAGTCAAAAATTAAAATTATCAGTCAAAAATTCGGGTAGTTAGTTAGACACATGCATAATCTTTGGCGGGTTAATTTCAGTATTTCTCAGCTGACAAAAAAAAAATAATTCAGTATTTCTCATAAAATATTAAAGAAAAAAAAAACCTGGAAAAGAGTGAATGGACGATTCGACTTCGTTTTGATATTCTCAAACTTCTCGAAGAACCGGCGATGGACGCCGACGGAGAAACCATGGCGACGACGAGGACAAGAGAGGAAATTGACAAAGACGCAGAGGAGAATCGGAAAGAAGCGTTATTAGCGTCAACAGAATCCCTTCAACCTAATTTCAATCGATCCAGCGTCACTGAGAAACAGATTTCGAAATTACAGGTTCGGATTTTCAAATCCCTGGCCTCGAATTTTATATTAGTTTCTGATTCTTGACATATGAGGAGTCGTTTGGAGTTTCAATTTTAGTTTCAAAACATCGGTTTTTTTGTTCTGGTTATGTTCTGAGATTTACAGGAGCTACACAAGAGACGTATGCAGATAAAAGCGAGTTCAAAGATCCATAAGAAATCCAAAGGTAAAGCTCTCTTTTTTTGTTTGTGTGTGTATGTTTAAAACAGCGGTTTATATCCATTCAAATTAACACTCTAAACTGAAATGCAGGAAGCAAGAATTCTCAGAGCAGAGCAATTAAAGATGGCGAAAGCTCTAAGAAATTGAAGGAATCAACTTCTTCTACTACTACCTTAGAACGGCATCATCATAAGACAGTACCAATGATTCCACAAAAGCTGTATTGGGGGTGAGCTCTTCTTTGCTGCTTTTTTTGAAAATTCTCAAGGTATAGAGAAACCCTGAACATACCGCTAATGCAATGTTTATGCGGTTTTTGTATTTGGAAACAGGCTAGATACTAAAGAAAGGTGGGAAAGGAAAGCCAACATGTAGTGATGAATCGATTTCTCGTTACTGATAACTTAGTCCATTGTACAAGTTATTCAAAAGAGCAAGAAGAGTAGAGAGAGAGAAAGACTGAAAGACTAACAAGATCAGTGATGATGAAACAAAGTGGGTTTTGTTTTTCTGATTTTTCTTTTTTTGGTTTAGTTTCAAGCTCCAGAGGTAAGAGCAAGCTCTATTTCCTCGAGTGATCGTCCTTTAGTCTCGACGACGTTTCCTGCAATGTAGATGACGGCAAGGACGCAGACTCCGGCAAAACCTAAGTAGACGCTGCTGATTCCGAATTTAGTCACAACGCTCAAGAAGTAGAGTCCAATCACAAAGTTTGATATCTGTTGGTGCAAAAGTAAACAGAACAGAAAAAAAAAAAAAAAAAAACAACATAAGAAATGGAAAGAAGAATCTCTATTCTGAACCATGGAACTTAGAAAAATATTATATACCCAGTGCATGCCGAGAGAGAGAGCGACGGCTTTTGCTCTGATTCGGGATGCGAATATCTCTGGAAGAAGAAGAGCCGGTACCGGGCCAGCACCAAGTGAGAATGAAAGGACATATCTGGTTAAACAAGCGAGCATATAAGAGTCGGTCAAGTCCAAATTTAGAGAGACTAAAACACGTTTTAAGAAGAGACAGGACTTACAGAACAGTTCCAACAACGGCAAGGGTGCCTGAATATGCAGCAAGAGCCTTCCATGTGAAGGACAAAGAGAGCAAAAGCATCGACAAAGCCTTTTGCCAATACAAAATTCACAAGTCTAAGTTAGCTCGGTTATGGTTATGCGGTTGAGATTTACAAATATGGCTAAGAATAAGAAAAATAATGTACCATTCCACCAAAGCTTGTGAGTAGAAGACTTTTCCTTCCCATCTTGTCCATCAATGACGAAGCAACAGCAGTGCCTGCAACAGGTTTTGTATCGGGTTATTTGTTCGGTCATGTTGGAACTCAATGGGAACATAAGACAGAAAACTAACCAAAGACGTTTGATGCTCCAACGAGAGCACTGGCTGCTACATCAGATTGGATTCCGGCGCTACGGAACACAGATGTAGAGTAGTACACAACTGCGTTTATCCCGGCTAACTGTTGAAACAAGAAGAGAGCAGCACCTACGCTTACAACTACAACAAGAACAGACAAGAAACTGTGTAAATAGATCAATCCGATATGAAGGTTTGAAAGGAACGTCTTAGCTGAGTCCGTCAGATTTTATATATAAGCGAAACAATGTATCTCCTGCAGGTCTTGCGATACCTTTCCAGTAACGGCTGCTGAATAGATCAAACCATCCCGCCTCTGGCTCAGAAGAACCTTGGCCAGAGGTTGATAAGTCACGCACTAGTTCAACCACTCTTTCTTTACCATACAGAGTTTTGATCGCCTTTTCAGCTTGAGAGATTTTTCCTTGCTGCAATTTGATTTCCTTGACTAGTCAGAAAAATGATCTCAGTTAAAAGTGTGAGCTGAGTCCCTGGAGGGTACCTGCACGAGCCACCTTGGGCTTTCTGGAGAAAAAGCCATTCCTATGGCCAATAGAACGGAAGGGATAACTGCTACACCAAACATCGTCCTCCACCTAGAAATTCATGAGATCGAAACTTATATAAACACAATAATGCAACCAAGAAAAAGAGAATATATTATTCGGACGAATCAAAAAGGAGTCGCATACCATAGAGGGTTTGCTGCAAGGGGTAATCCAGCTATCAAGGCTGCAAGTATTCCTATACATATGAACAACTGGTTCACAGATCCTAGTGCTCCGCGGATTTCAGTTGGTGATATCTGATACCAATCATCACGCGCTTCAGCAACATAACATATAAAGAAACATCTGACAATCTTAAATCAAATGTGCAAGAACTATAAAACTCAGTCTTAAAACAACCTCGGATATGTAAAGTGGTACGATCGCTGATGAGATTCCGATTCCGATTCCTGCGAGCAGACGTCCTACAATCATAGTCTGCACGCTCTGAGCTGTTGCACTATGAATCAAAATAGAACCAATGCGTTACAAAAAAAAATCACTTTTAATCTCCCACCAATAGGTATGAGTTAGTGCTTTGAAAAAAAAATACCATAAGAAGGCTCCAATGGCAAGTGGGATAGCATCCAATTGGAAAGTTCTTGTTCGTCCAAATTTGTCAGCTAATGCACCTCCGGTGAATGAACCAACCGTTGCACCAGCAAGAAGCGCACTAACGATCCATCCTGCTCAAAAGCAATCAGAGAAGATTACCAATACATGAGCTTTGCTACTGATCATGACATTCGAACAAAATGCTCTCAATCTATCCGTAAAAATAATACGATGATATAGACCACATTTTCAGTTAATGGTTATATCCAGAGGAGGAGTAAGAGAAGTCAAATAATAATACACTTGCCTTGCAAAACAGTGTTATCGGCGATACCAAGATCCTTAGCAAGGTATTCAAGAGCGCCATTAACTACCCTGATTCAATCCAATGGAAAATCCACATCATCTATATCTATCAACATCCATGATCACACCAAGACAACCAAAAAGATGGAGATTAAAGTGTAGTTACTCATACCCAAGATGGTAACCAAACAGTATAGCACCAAGACAAGCAACAGCAACAAACGGTAAAACCGTCCCGGAGCTTTTCCCTTCATATCTCAGAGGTCTAGCTTCTTCTGCATCTCCACCTACATTCCATCCTCAAATCAGCAAATGATTTAACTCCAAATCCAACAAACATAGCAACTTAGAAGAAGAGTATTCCCAGGATCTTCATGTTATAGTAACAACTTGTAAACAATCACAGAATCAAACTATAAAAACAAATAGAAGACGAACCAGAGGAGGCTTGGGCTCTTACGGATCGAGCTTTGACCGAAGAGAAGCTCATAACGCTTTGGATACCGTTTTCAGCGCGAGCAAGCTTCGCACCCATGGCTTTCGAGCCAGAACAGTGGAGTGGTCTGAAACAAGAGCCGGTGTTGAAGCGAATTACGGTAGTAGTCGCCGATCCGTTGTAGAGGTTAGAGACGCTCCGTCTGTGAAACGCAAACGCGGCGTTTCCTTTTAACGCATACGTTGACGACTGCATTTTTTTCTATAATAAAACCGTATTTGAGAGGAAAAGAGAGAGAGATTAGTCAGAAGAAAAAAACAAACGAGGAAAGATCGCATTAAATCCAACGGAACTAAAAAGAGAAGTAAGAAACGATGAACACGCGACATCACGAAATCGATGCATTGACGGCGAACGAGAAAACGCTCTCTCGATCGCGACAAATTAACCAAAATCGAAACTTCAGATTTGAAAAACAATGAACAAAGACCAAAGAGAAGCAGAAACGATTTCGACTTGTAGTAAGAAATTACCAGAGAAACTTCGGAGACTCCGCGAAGAGAGAGGTACACTGAGAGCTTTTATCAGAGATTTTTATGCAGGAGAAGAACTTACTTTCAGAGCTTTTTTTTGTTATCAAAAATATGATTTCAATAATTTAAAACGCCAAACAAAAAACCAATTTGGATTTTTGTGTAATAATAATTCATATCTATCCAAAGTTCCAAACCATAACAGTTTTTTGTTTTTAACATTTTAAGAGATACCTCGAATTTATTTAATATGATGCATCTTTTAGTTCTACGAAAATACTGAATTTCAAAGTAACATGTATCTAACTAACCAAATGGCAAAATTATTGAGGAACTTTTTTTAAGTATTTCAAACACTGGAAAAAACAAAATATTGCTACTATTAAACTTGTTATATTGTAAAAATTTTGAGCTGCAGAGTCCTATGTATATTATATCATTTTCTCACATCCATTTTCTCTTTTATTCATTCAGATTTTTATTTTCATGATCATCTTTGACATATAATCTTTGACCAAAGGACATGTTGGCAGCATGTATACATCTTTACAAATCAATAATTTTTTGAAAATCTATTTTTTATTTGGCAAATCTATTGAACGTGGCTATATAATGCAATTTAACGAGGTATGATTGGTGGAAAAATGTACGTTAATAGAATATTAGCGTGTAATATGTAAAATGCTAGAGGGTAAGAAAAAGGAAGTAAAAAGAGGTAGGAGTCGCAGGAGGCGATTTGGCAACAGTAGATTTTCTGGATTAGATTTTGGATGACGTATGCCACACGTGAAAGAGAAGAGTACACACGTGCCGTATGGATGACGTCTAAAAATGATAACTATTTGGGCTACTATTACTCGGCTCATAATTTCCATGTGGGCTACTAATGAAAAGCCCATTAACCTAAAATGAAACTAGTTTCTATGATCTTCGCGTCTCTCTTCTCATATGCACACTTCAGTTCATCGTTCTATCTCATATAGTCATATTACCGGCTTCGCGAAAGAAATCTTTTTTTTTTTCTGGCTAAGCCTGAATTATACAAATCCCCAGAAGAGAGGTCAGCATTTCTTACTTGTAATTTATCTTCTGATACTAAGAAACTATTACGTAATCGTACGAAATCGTTGTAGTTTACTAATCTCTGATTCCTCAGAAAATCTGCTGTGTCTTCTGTTCGATTACACTTACTTTTCTGCTATGCGTTGTTTTTCTGTTAATGGATTTTACTAAGCTTTACTAAGCATTTATGTCGAATTTCACATTTATTGTAAGATGTTATCTTTTCTTTGTAATGGGTTCGATGGTAAATGAAAACAAATGTAGTGAATCTCGAAGTTTCTCATATCCTCGTCTTTTAACTTTCAACAGTTCGTTCAAAAAAGGTTACATTTTTCGATGTATTGTAATGGTTTTGTAGCATAAATTACTAGTTGATTCCATTTCTTTGAATTCAACAGCTCGATGTTCTGCTCAGCGTATACACCAAGTATTTACCATCTTCATGCGGAAAAGCCCGTTTTTCGGAAACAGAGGTTTCGAGTTTGTTCATCTACTTCTAGTGAGAATGACAGATTCAAACTAGAGTATACTCCTTGGCTTATCGTAGGGTTGGGCAATCCTGGAAATAAATATCATGGAACAAGACACAATGTAATGAACAAGACAATCCTTTTTTTAAGTTGAATTATTCTTGTGATTTTTGGGTTTAGATCTCTGCAATTCTAAAAGTTTATTGTTGTTTTCAGGTTGGTTTCGAGATGATTGATAAGTTGGCTAGAAAAGAAGGTGTTTTGATGAACACAATACAGTCGAAAGCTCTGATCGGAATAGGTATTACTTCTCTTGCTTTCGGTTCTTCGGTTTGAACCATAATAAATCTGATGACTTTTCCGGTTCTATGTATGATCAGTACAGGTGCTATCGAAGAGGTACCTATCTTGTTGGCTAAACCTCAGACTTACATGAACTTCAGCGGCGAATCGGTTTGTATTTTCTGATCATCAAACTTTCCTTATCATAACTTTGCAAAGATCAGCTGCACGATCAAATCATCTTACCTCAAACTGTTCTGTTGTCGTTTAAAGGTTGGATCTTTAGCTTCACACTATCAAGTACCTTTGCGTCACATTTTACTGGTAAGGTTACTGAATTTAGTTAGCATCCCTAGAAATCAGATAAATATTTCCCGAAAGAACCATTCTTGTTAAATCTCGGTACAATGTTTCTCCATCGTAGATCTATGATGAGATGGCTTTACCAAATGGGGTTTTGAGACTTCAACCAAAAGGAGGTCAAGGCTATCACAACGGGTATATATATGCCTCTTGAACATCTGAGTGCGTTCTCTGATCTTGAAAATGATGTTAGTTTTGTAATTGTTGCAGAGTGAAGAGTGTGATGGGGCATTTGGATGGTCGTAGAAACTTTCCTCGACTAAGCATAGGTACCATTTTGGTCTTGATTTTGGTTTTAGTCCCGAGAGTATCCTTTGTTTTTCTCTCAAGGATTTTGTTCTGTTGATTGTTGGCAGGCATTGGTAATCCACCTGGAAACATGGATATGAAAGCTTTTCTTCTTCAGAAGTTTAGTCCATTGGAGCGGAAACAGATTGATGAAGCACTCGAGCAAGGAAGTGAAGCAGTGAAGACTCTTGTGCTCAATGGATTCAATCAAGGAATCTCAAGATTTAATCTTGTGCAGAAGTATAAATTCCATAAAGTATAAATGAAAATTGAAAATAAGAGACGAGGAATTTAGTAACATAAAGAATGTGAAGAGATTCGGATTAGTTTAGTATAATTTTCATTTTAACTGTAAAACAAACAAGAAGAATTTCTCTTGTCCCTAAGCTACCATGTCCAACTGGTCAATGCATTCTTAATTTCTTGTATTTGTTACACTGTAGTTAAGTTATTAAATTTTACGTGCACTTATATCGGTACTATCCAAAGAAATATCTAATCAACATGTACAACATATTTGCCGGAAAGAAGGATTACAGCAACAACATGTCACATACATCCAGTAAGTATTTATCATATGATTTTGAGTTGAACAGAGCATGATAAACACAAATTAATCCATCTCCATTTACTTTCGCAGACAAATATAACCTTGGATTATAATCAATGGCACAGTATAGTTACGCGTCATATGTTCATAGATGAATTCTCTTCCCGATGTATTGTCGACAGCATATGAAACTGGAATTTTAATAGGAGTCTCAAAATTGAAAAGCACAGAATAGTCTTCGTAAATAGAACATTAAAGATTGTGAATAAGGAACTGAATCAAGAGAGAGTTTCCTTCATCCTAAATATCACAAAACAGATTCAAAAGCTCTCCTGTCTAATCTTGACGATTCTTCAACATCATCAACGTCTTTCTTTAGGCTTCAACTGGGTACTCAAAAGTGACATCCTTTCCAGTAAGTTTCCGGTACACACCAATCATAGTGTCGAGCTTGTACTCTGTGTTGTTCCTTTCCTTGGTATCCAAATAGACCTGTGACATGGTCAAAGAAGAATGTAAAGCTGAGCTCAATAGTATTCAGAGAAAGACCTGAATACATTCTCATAGATGATACGATACCTTCATGACTTTGGAACCATCAAGACGGTATCGAGTACGTTTTCCAACAATCTCCGCAGGGTAAGCGACATCCTCGAGCATTGCTTCATGAACAGAGGTTAGAGTTCTGTTGCGTGGCCTCTGAACAGCAGCACCCTTCTTTGGAGGACGCATGATCCTTCTTGTGGCAACAAAGATAACATCCTGTGTAAAAAAGATAGATTAGCAAGTGACATTGTACTACTCTATAAGCCATTACTAAAGAGGAAGTAATTATAGAATAGTACCTTTCCACTAAACTTCTTCTCAAGCTCTCTAACGAGGCGAGGATGAATCTTACGGAAAGATTTCCTCAATCTAAATGGAACGTAAATCACAACAGCCTTGCGGCTTCCAGAGATATCCATGTGACTGCAATGAAAAGAATCAAATTATTTTCATTTGATAATGGCGAATGCAACACATGTAATGAGACGCGGAAGAAACTAAATACAGCAACATACACAGCTTGGTTGATGTAGAGATCTTTCAACTCGCTTTTCAACTCCTGGTTAGTGTTCTCCAGATCAAACAAAGCCTGAAAAAACAAATACAATTGTAATCAATGAATGATTCCAGAGAAACAATTCAACAATTCTACTGAGAACAGACATAATGAGCAACTCTTACCTGAGCAACTTGCTCCTCGCATTCTGTTGGCTCGGCATTCTTGTCCTTCTTGATCTTGTTCTGAGCAGAGAACATTTTCACAGATCTTCAAATGTAAAGAAAGAAGACATTAGGCACACGTCCTTACTATCGGCATAACCGTGAATTTTAAGCTTCCAGATACTGATCAACTCATTACATTCTAGACCAACATTTTAAAAAGACATTGACAGACATAGCTGTTATAGATGATGAGCAAAACATATAACAAAGCTATTCTATTCAATCATATTTTGGAGGTAGTTATGAATTCTTAAATCGACATTGCTTGATAGTCTACAGTGGACAATACCAAAGCTAGTATCCTTCCCCTAAACACCATAACACCATGAACTAGACAAATTACAAAAGCCGAATCTTCCACTATTCTACACTGAAATGAGCTATTAGATGTCAGAGAAAACATCATTTCTGCTTCTGAAAATAAACAGAACAAAACCCATTTGACAAAAGTTCGAAGAAAACGACGGACCATAGAGGAAACGAGAGAGAAACACTTTCAGACATACCGGATAGCGAAAACGGAGGCGAAATCTGCAAGAACGAAGAAGAGCCCTAAGTTAAAAACAAAAGGTTGCGGCTTCTTCTTAGAAACAGCGGATTGTGTAAAAACTGGTTTTAATGTTTGATGATTAGGGTTTCAATGTTGCCCTATTTTGAATGTGATCAAATATGGCCCGTTTAAAGGTTCTTAAAGCCTATGGGCCTATTTATTCAATAACTCGTCTATATATCCAAAAACAGCAACGCTTATTATCTTTTGTCAGAGTTTTAATTTCCGAGGAGATATATACATAAGTTTGATACTTTCTCCCGAGTTCCATTAAATTTATGTTTACAGTTTAGAAAATAACCCAAAATCTATCAGAGGATAGAAGATGATATATGATTTGCAGACAAAAGTAAGGAATTACTGTAACTCGGATTTACTTGTTAGTTGCAGATACAATTGCAAAGATAAACTATTATTTGCTCCCCTATGAAGTAACTATCCAGAAATTATTGCAAAATAGTGACCATTTATTGCTTGATTCATTGAAAAATAGTTACACTTCAAATGTAAACAAATAAATTCTACGTACAATGTTACGAAACAAATGATCATAGTCTACGAAGTACTAGTAACTAAGGGTTCCTCAGCTTGCGCTGGCAAGCTATGGTCGTCGAGCCAGGAGATAATATCAGACAAGACACGGAGGATCATTTCGTCTGGTTCGCCTTCGAGCAGAGAATGATAAGCTTCTTCATACAAAACTATCTTCTTGTCTGAACTTTTCGCTTTCTCGTAAAGCTCTCTGCTTACTGAAGGATCTGTCACAGTATCAGCTTCTCCGTGTAGAATCAGTATTGGCAAAGACACCTGCAAAGATTTAAACAAGAAACCATTTTATTATTCTGATTTTGCTTTTTTTTTGTTTCGGGTTTTTCATATATTTTTTTTTTAACCTGTTGCAATTGTCGCTCAATCTCCTGAGTTGTTCGAAGCATTTCTACTGCAGTCCGTAGCCGCGGTTTATCGCTGTAACAAATGATGTTGTATGGTGTCTGCAAATTTTTTAAAAAAAGAAGAATGGTTTAGTAAAGAAATCGATTCAACAAAAATAAGCTCCGCAAATCTGTAAATGATGTTTATACCATATGTCTCTTCCTGAGATCTCTAAAAGCTGCTTCTGCTATATCCTTTTGTGGAACCAACTTGTGTCTCGGTAGAACATTGGCTAAACCGATCAGAATCTGTTTTAATACCGGAGGTGGAACCATATCATCTGCAATCTAGAATGGATAGATATTTACATGTCAAATGTTATGATTAGTAAGTAATACACGAGATTTCTTGAGGACAATGCAAATAATATAGAAGAAAAACAAAATCTTATACTTTGCACATTGGTGCTACCAAGACTGCGCCGGTCCAAGCATTTGGTTGTTTGAAATGTATTTTGAGAGACACGGCTCCACCCATTGACTGACCAAAGAGAAAGCTTGGTAGAGAACTAAACTCGGGATTCTCTACAAACAACAAAAATTCAAAATCTTTAGGTACCTAAGAGATAAACCTTAAGTTTACCCTTTCGAGTCACACGATGTGGTTCAAAGTTTTTACCTTTTATAGTGGAGTAATGCTCAATGACATCATCAACAAGAAGATCAAAGCTAGGGATATAACCGTGCAAGCCTTCCGATAAGCCAAAACCCGGATAATCCATAGCGAAAACTCCATATCCCGACAATGCCAATCTCCTTGCAATCCCTGCAAAAAGCGAGCTAGTAAGCAACCAAACATTTCCCTAATTGCATAAGCAAACCAATTGGCTGTTAAAAGTAAAAAACCAAAACATGCCTTCGAAGAAAAAGGTGCAAGTATCTCCATAACCATGGCAGAAACAAACCAAAGCTCTGGGCTTAGAAGCTTCAGGAAGCCAGCTTTTGGAGAATATCTCAACTCCCCTTGAATTCACCTCATAAGACTACACAAATCATCACCAACACACACAAAAAAATAACAATTGCTTCAAGCTATTTAAACTAACTTTGGATTCCTGAAAAAGTATAAAACAAATCCTTCTCTTCTTTTACCTCCTTTGTCTTAATTCCATCTCCTGGTGTCTGCAGCATCACCAAAAACCCAACAGATTTAACCCCATAATTCAGACAAAACCTGATGCAGATTGGTCTAAAGTCTCAACCTTTCTTATACCCACTTCGATTGGAAGGGAAAATATTCCAACTATTCAGGCGAATTGATTCAATTTTGGATATTTTTTTAGTATTTTTACCTTCAACAGGATATGATCTAGATTATGCTGAATATCTTTAAGGGAATCGCGAACATGACGACGCGCCGGAGCTTGGTCAATGTCAACCTCCTTGAGTCGCCGGAGCTCCTCGTTGTCTACCTTCGCCGTCGTAGCCATCGATCTCTTCCTTTGCCACACTGATCTTCCCTTATCTACAAACCCTACGATTAAAAAATAAAAATTTCCTTTTTTTGTAAATCGGTCAAATTGATCCACGCAACAGTAAAAAGGTATCTTCTGGCAATACTCAATTGGGCAAATGCCCACCAATTAAAAAACTAATGTAAAACAGTAAAAATTCTCAGGTTTGTTAAACAAAATAAAATAAATCGAATGGATAGTTACGAATAATATTAGTGATGACAAATGCTACCGTGTAAAGGACTGAAAAGCGAGAGCTTTGCTGATCTCAGAGCCATAAAATCAATTTCTAACAAGAATCGTTCAAAAAAAATTGTATTTAAATAAATAAAAAGAAATCAATACTGTTATTTTCCACCTTTAATTTATTTATTTATGATGATAAAGAAGATGACACAAAAAAAAGGATAAAGATGACATGAAAGTGAGGCAGGAAATGTTTAAGAAATCATCAGAATTACGCAATTATTATTACATCAATTGAGTTCTCTGGTTCTTGTCTTCTCTTTGTCTTTAGTCTTTTACTAATGCTTTCATCGTGTGAACAATACTGTCGGGGGTATTATTTGTGTTGAGCTTAAGATTAGATCCTCAAAAGATTCTATGACGATCTGCTAACGGGTCTGTGTCGTTGGATAGACGACAATCCATTAATGAGATGCCACGTGTATACTCTAATGACTCACGTCACGTGCATTTAGGTGAGGAGTTAGCATGATTTCTGATTTTTTTCAAAGGAGTTGGAACTTGGAAAGCTCCTTACTTTTTTTCTATCTTTTTAATATGGGACTTTCATAAATTTTTTATAGTCTCCTGAAATTATTCTAAAATTATACAAAACTTCATGTTGGATTCAAATTTTATGTTTTATGAATTATGTATCGAAAAATGGGGATATGATCATATTATGTTGTGTATAAACAAAAAATAAGCTAAGTTATTCACTATATATCAACTAGTTTTGATAAAGTTCATACAACTTGACAATATATACACATTCATGGATTTCAGTTTTGTTGTTAGTGTGTTGGATTTTTGTTTAGTGTTTTGTGAAGCTTAGAGGTTGCTGATATGAGTAGCGTTATGATTTATTCTGTTTATTAAAAAAAAAAAATTCGACAGATTAACACTATAAAATAAGCTAAGATAACACCATTATTGTCACAGTTTGGTTGATATCAATTAGGTATACGGAAATCTCTAAGACTTCAGCTTTTGACTGGTTATATAGATCATAGATGTTGCATTGATCTGTACAAACTAGTTAATTTGGCTAGTTTCATTCGTGAACCATATTAATTTAGCCAGCTTACTTACTTTTTGCTCAATTGTTTGGCATATATAATCATCAGATAAATATTTATGCCAAAAGAAAGACAAACATCAGAGATATAAGTTAATCCGTAGATGTTACATCCGCATTGTCATCAGATTATATTGCAGTTTCTGAGTTAAAGACGAGTCTAGTGAAGCGTTATATATTTCATCAAATCATCGATTACATGCGAACGAGATGCCAATTAGTTTTTACTTTGCTGATTTCCCATCAACGTAAATCATAAGATGTCAAAGATTCCCAGAGGGTATTACTAAAGTTCTCTTTTTCTTCATTGTTTTTATATAATGATCTCATTTCATATATTCCAAATCATGTTTACCCAAATCATAAAGTATCTAAGCTAATTGTTAACGAAACTCCTGTCTGATATCAAACATATTTAAGATTCAACTACTGATTAAGCTTCACCTTTTTTTTTTTTTTAACCTGACCCTACACTGTGGCACCACACGGTATATGCCCTTATTATCTTTATTTCGGGAAAAATTATTAATCAATAGTAGTATAATATAAATTTCAAATAATGCCTTTTGGCTTTATTCTTCCTTTGTTCAATGCGTGAATGGCTCGCATGTCTCTCTTCCCACTGCCCTTTATTTTTCCAAAACATTTATCTATATTTTATTTGTTTTCTCTCGTTGTATTATTTTGTTTTTTTTTTACTTCACTTTTTTATTTATGGCTTTCTTTCATACATCTACTTTCGTTTATACTCAGACATCTATATGCCAAGTAGTGACCACGCTACTTGACGTTCGAGAGTACAATGAAAAGATGACTTTACCCATTGAGTTGTTCGAATCTCCAAAGTCAGTATAAGGAATTTAAAATAAAGTTAAGATCTGGCAAATTGTCTAAGCTACTAAACTACTATCATAGCCCACTATAACTAATGATGTTGAAATTTCATTAAAATCTAATATACATTGCAGTAACTCAGTAAGCATGGTTGATATTTACTTTTTCGTCAAATTAGTTTTTGAATTCAAGGTTTATGCAGTAAGTTGTATTTTAATGGTTTTGTCATTTGTGTAGTTCTCCTCCTATCAGATCGTTTTGAGATCAATATATATCAGGGTTATATGTTAAAAGAAAAAAAAAAATTCACGGTCTCATAATACTCTTATAGAAAAGAGTCAACTCTGATAGTATTACTGTCTACTGACGTGGACACGTTTTTTATGGAAGCCCCAGCAAGTTTTTTTCAAAGTAAATAAATAAAATAAACATCGGACCCGATAACCAACAGTTTCCGGTCAAAATGTCAAATTATTGCCACACAGGCATGCGTTTTAATATACTTTATTAGATAGAATACAAACAAATAAAATAAACAGATTTCTTAACAAAAAATTAAGATCTACTATAAAAAAATAGTATTATTAAAGTAAACTCTAGACACCCATGTGAATAATGTAGGCTATTCAGAATTTCAAACTATAGAAATCAAAAAGCATATGGGATTGATAACAAGTTTGTATATGGTTTCATTTTATGATTTAATTATGATTTAATGTTTCCATAGCTCCGAATCCGATGGATACTAAAAATAGAACCAATTTGTTACCATTTACTTCAAATTATATAAACTCTCAGTGTGAAAGTAAAATTTTAAGAAAAAATAAACTCTTGAGAATTCTGTTCAAGTTTTATTCAATATAATTCTAACTCTCTAGTTGTATATGAATACACCACCCATATAGCATCCATTTATTTCTTTTTAAGGACGGCATCGTTTCAATATTTCTGTTTCCTTGTATTAAAAACTGCATTTTTAATTTTTTTAAAATTTCCATTTTAAATTCATTAGTTTCGAATAAAATCTAAACAGTATATGCTTAAGCTATAAAATAAAATGTTATCCGATGCTAAAAATGTAAAAGCCATTATGTTGACCAGTAAATATAAAAAAAGATAATTAGTTAGAAGCCCAATTATAAATGCATGGAAATCGGAATATTAAGCTGTCCACAAATATCACTATTACGACGGCAAGAAAAAGCAAAACTTCCAAAATGCACTAAAACGACATCGTTCCATGTTGTCTTCAACCTCACCCACACTTTGTTCTCATCCTTTTATAAAATCCCTATTTCCTCTAACGATTTTTCGCCTCTCCCTCTGTCCCTCTCCTATCTTCTCCGTCATCGTGCTCTCTCCTCTCTCGGGGACTTTACTCAGGTATCTCTCTCTCTCCTTTTTCTCTTTTCCTTCTTTTCTCAAGCTCTCTCTGTGGGCGGATTTTACTAATCGCTGAAAGTTTTTCTTTTGTTCTGTGTTCATTCGCAATAATTTGTAATAGATAATAGATCTGTGTTTTTTGCTCGCGTCTTTTCTTTTTCGCTTTTCAGTCTCGGAAGTTTGGTTAAATTCGAGCAAAAAACTTCTGTTTTTTTTTAGTTTTTGAATTTTTTGGGTTTCTTACGAATTTTGAGTTTTGCTTGGATCTGGGTTTGCTCTTAGTCATATGGTCAAACGTCATCGCTGGCTTTATCCGAAATCGTGTTCCGTTTTCAAAAAAATCTTTTTATAGCCAATTTTTTTCTTCTGAATTTCGGATGATCTATTTTCTTCCCCTAAAGCTTTTCGTTGGATTTTGGTCATTAAATTAAAGAGAAAGAGCTGAAACCAGATCCGTCGCTTTGTTCGTTTCCTTTTATACCGACGAGTTTCTCGTCAAAGCTCGAAGGTCTCTCTGAGTTTGGAGAATTTCTCAGATCTTACAAAGTAAAGCCTAGTTTTTTGAAATCAGATACCGATATATCAAGTTTCTGTTCCCGTCTCCCGATTTCTCGCCCTCCTTGATTTGATCTGATCCTCTTTGTTTGAAACCGGATTTAGGCGTTCTCCTGTGGATCAAGGTGGTTTTTTTTTTTGGGGAAAAAGATGAATCATTGCAACCTTCAGCAGAACGCCTTGATGTCTCGCGAGGAGATGATGGGATTTGATCGCAAGGATCTCGTCGTTTGTCCTAAGCCTCGACGTGTTGGCTTACTCGCCAACAACGTCATTCGCCCTCTCAGATTACATATGAGGTATAAGATCAAAAGCATCCTCCTTTTTGTTCCTTCTCAGATTTTGCAGTGACATTTACCAGACTTTGTTCTCGATTTGTAGTCAAGCTGCAGCTGATTTGTGTGATTCTAAAGCCGGTGCAGAGCTTTTGGACATAATTCGTAGAAAGGTATGCTTCTCTTTTTTGTGGTTTCATTCTAGCTTTATAAGTTGTGATGAAAGGATCTTTCTTTGATTCACTTGATGTCCGTTTAGTTTTTATTCTAATTACAATCTTTTGATCTGCCTGAAAAGCTCCTATATATCATAAGTTCCAATGAGTCATCAATCTTTTTCGTTTGTTGTTATCTCGGCAGGAGGAAAGTGGAACACTAGGGCAAATACTATCATCATCTGTATCTTCATCGCCACCTTATTTTCCCGGTTCACCTCCAAGCAGAGCAATGAACCCATTAGCCCAAGATGCTCGCTTTCAAGATGAGAAACTCAACCCAGTCTCACCCAACTCTCCTTTCCTTCAGCCCAGTTCATCCACCGGGTTTCCATCTCCATCCCCATCATCATCATCATCATCGTCATCTCGTGGTTGCGTTAGAATGAAGTTTGGGCTCAAACCGCCTGCAGTTAGAGTAGAAGGATTCGATTGCTTGAACCGTGACCGCCAAAACTCAAGCATCCCTGCCATGGCTTAGTAGACAACTAAAAGGAAAAAAAAAGTGTACATAGAGATTCCGGAATCGTTCGTTCACCAATGCCTAACAGAGGAGGATTTGAATTACTACTACCATTTTTGAAGCTTATGAAATATGTAAAATCTCTTAGCGCTATTCATCTTTTCTTGTGAAAGAAAGAGAGAGGGAGAGGGAGAGGATGAAGGAGGAAGATGAAGATCAGTTACCGTCGCCGGCCACCGTTTTGTTTAACTTGTTATTCAGGTTAGTATTTGTATATAAATATGCAGTATTTTTAAAAAGAGTCGAATCGATGTATTCGTTTGGTGTTTCTCTGGGTCGGGCGGATCTTTATTATTGTTATATATAATCAAGGGGAAGATTAGAAGAGTCTGTAAAATTTTCTCTGGGATAAAGAAGTTTGGTTCTATCTTCTCTCTTTTGAATTTCATTGTAATATAGATGATCATTTCTGAGAATATCACCATTGTGTATAGTAACGTAATGTCTCTTTAACTTCTCTCTGTGATTCTCTCTCTCTCTCTTACCGAGTTTCTTGATACAAAGTCATGGTGATTATGCTCTTCCTTCGATTATACGGATGTGTTTATTGGTGCCACTTTCAAAATGAACATGTATCAAATCTCCAAATACGAGGCAGCTCTGACCATATTCTGGTCATCTTCCGAATTTGCTTTCTCAATGTCTTCATGTAGATCAGATTATTTATTTTTGCAAGATAAGCTCATCATATGCGTGCCAGAGGAGCCAAACCTTTCACTCGATGTATCATAAGAATCCCCTTAAATATTGTCTTCTAGGTCAAGCCTGTAAATGGTAATTGAGATGATATCCATGTGAATACCGAGATAGGACAAGTGAATATGGTATGGTTAATGGTTTCGTTGTCTGTATTAACCGAGAGTTCTTGACATAAAAAAAAGGGAATGTTTAGCTACCAAATGCTCTGTTTTATATCCGGGTGTTCATGTGGTCACTGGATTTCCTCATGATGGAAGAACCAATAGCCTGAAGAACGGACTTTGTTGTGTACTGCCAGACCTGCTTACTAAAACAGAAAGTCTATGAACTTGGAATTTATTTATGATATTCGCTAAACAAAACAATTATTAAAATATTGATCCCAACAAACCTTTTATTTACATGTGATATTAATATAATAAATTCCTAACAATGATAGTATGTAGGAGTATAAACTTCTACAGTGTTACACTGGTTTGATCAAATTTTTGATCAATTTAATTCAAAATACAATTGGATCAATTGAAAAATACTGTATTACACCAAGAAACAATTTGGAATACCAATTGAAAAATACTTTATTTACACTTATTATTTATGTAGTATATATATATGTATATATATTCAAATATAAAACTATGCTATAAATTTCCTTATGATGTAAAAAAAATTTACTGTCCAATACTACTGGATCCATTAGTTCGTTGTATTAAAAGTAGTTCTTAATTTTGTATGCTTCTAAAAAATACAAAGAAGAAAAACTCTGAAAAAAACAGACAGTTATTTCTCGCGCCAAGACAACTAACCGAACAAACACATCTGTTGAATCAATATAACTTACTTACTACAACGACCATTAACCGCCAAAATTTCTCTCCCTTCTCTCTCGCTACAAAAGCCTCTCTGAGCAAACCGAAGCAACTCTCTTCCCTCACTCATTGTTCTTTAACTCTCAAGCATCTTACGGTGCTTGAGAGACGTTTTTCTCTTTTCCTTTTTTGGTCTTATCCATACCAAAAAAAAGTAAGAGAGAAAGCAATTAGACGAAGAGTAAAAAACAAAACAAAAATGGCGGATAATAATCACAAAGACGCTGAAGATCAGTACTACGATCATTACTTGGACGAGGATCTCTTGAATGTTATCAACAGTCCTGATCGTAACTTAATGGACTTATCCTTCAACGAGGATCCACTTCCTCATCTTCCTCCTCTTTTTCCCCTACCCCCTCCCCCTCCTACACCAACCACCGAGGATATCAACGAAACCGAGTTGTTTCAAGAACTATCAATATCTATTTCTAACAGTGGTGATACAAGCGATATGCTTGTATCGCAGTTAGCCAATGAGGGTTCCCTGACATGGGAAATGATTGATGATGTAAATGGAAGCATCAACAATGATGTCTTAGGACAGATTGTTGATGACAATGCTACAAATGTCTGCGAAACAAGTCAACTTGAAGTAGGCACTCTAGTTTTTGGGGAACGCGGTACCAACTTTGAAAGTGGTGGTCCATCAACAATGCCTGTCCCGGCGGTTAGTAGGATCGAACCGGGTTCTCTTGTTTTGGGGGAATTCGGTCCGAATTTCGAAACCGGTGGTACATCAGCGACGCCTGTACCGGCGAGTAGGCCAACGGTATCTGAAGGAATCCTCGTATGCACTTGTTGCAGCCCGCTTCGAGTTTTAGTCCATTCTAATGGTATTTATCACTTATAACATGTTTTGTTCATTGAATGTTATATTGTTAACACTGATCGCCTTATTGAGTGGTGTTTGTATACAGGCGAGGAGACGATGAGACTTGATATTCATGGAGGGATTGGTTATTTCTGCCATGCGATCTTCGAGACTCAACGCGTTGATGGTTCTAACCAGCGTCAACATCATACATATCATTTGATTGATATGAGTATGGAGGACGTGAAGAAGTTTTTAGAAGATTATTGCGCGGAGATAGAAGCAGGAGGTTTTGTAATGACGCAAGACACTAATGAAGATATGTTTCAAGCGATGAATGCTTGCTACAGAAACAACCAGTTGTTTTTGTCATCATCGGGCATTAATGATCTTCCAATGTCTTTGGTTATGCCTGATAAATCGCTTGGTGATCCATCTATACCGGGGTATGTTAGTTTGAGAGATGATCCCCCAGTGAAGAAAGGAAAGCCCCGCAGACAAACCCGTCTCGCTGCGCAGGTTTTGTCTCTGATTTCTCAAAAAAATTTTTTTGTCATTTATCATCGTAGGATTCTTCTTAGGTTGAAAACATGTTAATTGCGCTACAAGAAACTCTATTTGGTTATCTAATTATATTGAGTTTTCAGTGACGGAACTTGTTAGTATATAGAAGATCTTAGAGGAGCCTTTTGTGCTATATTGAGAACAAGAGATAGTGTTTTTTTTTACTAGGGTTTGCATCTGGATTGAGATTATGTTTTCTTGTGGTTTAAGAAACCAATTTTGGTTGATTTAGTTAAGGACAGAGTCACTAACATTCGGTTTTGTGTTTCATCTGTATGTGCCGAGGACAAGAACAGAGGGAGCGTACTAAAAAAATGACACTGAAAGATGTCAGTATGCATTTTCATATTCCAATCGAACAAGCATCTCGAAAATTGAGTCTTTGTCCTACAGTTCTCAAGAAGATTTGCCGGAGGGGAGGTTTAAATCGCTGGCCACACCGCAGAGTAATGTTCTTGAACCTCCTCACTTTATAAATTTGGTTTTAGCTTTCTTATTTTTATTTTGTTTCTTCTGCTTATTTATCTGTTAAAACTGATTGTAGGTAAAGAGTCTTTTAAGTAAGATTAATTCACTGAAAGAAGTTTTACGCACGGCAACGGATCCTAGAGTTAGGATGCGGGCGGAACAAGAGCTTGCAAGACTAGAGAAAAGACTTAGTAAAATCTGCGGCGGCATTCTCAGGAACTACAAGTGATAAAGAAAAAGTTGGATATTTATCTTTATTTTCAGATAATAATAGACTGTAATAAGAAGCAGCTGCCTTGATGTGGTAGTTGGTTGCTTCAAAGTTCAAACCATTTGTGAAATAATTTATACAAGAATTTTTGGTTTGCTTTTTTTTTTGTCAAAATGATAGTTTTTTTTCTTTTACGTACTGATAAAATGGGAACGGTAGCATAGGCTTAAATTTAATGGATATAAAGGCCCAATAATTGACGTCAGGAAATTGGTCATTCGGTTACCAGATTAACAGGTCTTAAATTTGTATTGGATAATCAAGAGTAGAAGAGGAAGAGAAGAGTATTGAAGCGAGCGTATATTTTTACATTCGCGCTTCTTCTCCTCTTTAATCTCAACTCCGAAGTTTGTTACCGGCGGCGATTGATCGGAACAGACTTCGCCGGAGAATCGGTTTCTGGAACTGCAATCGATTTTCCTCGGTGAAAGAAGATGAAGGTCATCGTCAAAACTTTGAAGGGGGCTCGCTTCGCGATCGAAGTCAAACCAGAGGATTCGGTATGTAAAAATCTCATGATGTTTCTATGAACTGTCGAATTTTAAATCTGTTATGGAAGTTTAGTCACTGATTCTTGATATGGCGGTGAAATTTTGAGGTTTTCTCTGTTAAATCATTCTTTTCTTGATCTGTAAGTTAGTCACTGTGGGTGTTTTGTGTAGAAATGCATATAGAAAAAAGTCTCAAGTTAAATTTCGCGATACATGTTGTACGATGCGTCGATGTGAACTCTGATAAACGCGATAACGCGAAAACGCTTGTTCTGTTTTATTCTCGGTGGGTCTTTCTTGATCTTGGTCTTGTTCTGTTTTTTGTTTTCCAGTATCTGATCACTAAAAATATTAAAAACCGATATGATTCCGTAACTTGATGGGTTTTTATGCACTCCTCAATCTTTATAGTGCTGTTTTAATTAAGAATCTGCGAGTTATTTTATAATAATCACATGTGAGACTGCTAGTTTGTGTATCGTAGATGCAGAGAAGTTTGCAAACTGTGCAGTTTTCATGGATTGATGGTTATGTATCTCAGGTTGCTGATGTGAAGAAGAAAATAGAGACTGTGATGGGAGTTAGTGAATACCCTGCTGCACAACAGATGCTTATTCATAAAGGGAAAGTGCTTAAAGACGAAACAACAATGGAGGCTAACAACGTTGCTGATAAAAGCTGTATTGCCATTACGAAGGTGTGTTAAGGGCAGATTTGATACTGGAAGTTTTGAAGGTTTAGGGTTTATTAGCTTACTGATCTGTGCTCCGGGCGGGCTGATAATGCAGAGTAAACCTACATCTCTTGGAGCGTCTTCTGCATCTGTTGGCCGTAAAGCTCAGGTGAGTTGGTTGTACCTTTGTACGTATCATGTGTTTCTGAAGAGCAGCCTGTTGTTATGTTTCTTAACAATATTTAGTTTTGTGTTTCTTTTAATCTGTAATTGGAACGACTGATAATTACTGTTAAAAAAGGGCATCCCGGAGCAGACTCAAGAACCTGCAGCTCCTCCAGCAGGAGACCCAAATGGGTTTTATTATTTGCCGCAGGTAAATAACACTTTTTGATCGTAAAAACTAGATGTGTGAGTGTGTGTGGCTAACAAAAAGTCTTTTTCATAGGGCCTGCCAAATAATGGGTCACTTGAATTCTTGCGCCACACGAAACAGGTATTGAGCTGTTTCCAGTTTATCTTACTTGGAAAAGGAAAAGTTTTTAAGAGAGAGTAATTTGGTGGAGGTTGAAATTTAACTGTTTCGTATGGTGTGTCAATTAGTTCCAGATTCTTCGACCTCTGGTGCAGTTTGACCGTAGTGTCATAAAGGTAAAACCAAAAAATGCAACAGTAAACAAAACATGCAAAGGATTCTTGAGAGATTTTTTTTTTTGTTTTTTTTTTTGGGGGGCTAATGACGAGTTTGGCTGCAGGGAATTCTAGAGGAGATAGAGAAAGAGAACCCGCCTCTGGCTCGGATGATTCGAGAGAACAGAGCCGACTTCTTACGCTTAATAAATGGGGAACCACTTGAAGAAGGAAGAGCAAGGTAAAAACTGTGTATTGGTTTGTGATTTGAGAGACTGAGAAAAAGTAAAGATTTTTTGGTTAACAAGATTTGTGGATTTTCAGTGGCAACCAAATGGTGCAGCCTCAGGAAATCCAAGAGATCCTCTTACACTTTCAAAACAACGAACCCAATGAAGGAGGAGACGGGTAGAGAATTTTACCATAATTAAAATGGTGTGATGTGATTGGGAAATGAAGCTTTCTTTTGGTTTAACTTTTTGTGGATATTTTTGTTGTTGTTGTTGTATGATTCAGTGGCAAGCAAATGGAACAGTCTGAGGAAAGGGAAGTCAAAGTTACAGCTGAGGAGTATGAATCAATCGAACGGGTCTGTCTCTGTTTCTTTGTTTTTTTTTAAAACAATTCAACAATTCATTTGGATTCGTTAATCTATCCATAAATTTGTACAACATGAAGTTTTCATAGTATTGTGTGTTTTGCTTAAAACAGCTTCAAGTATATAATATTCAAGACAAAACAGAGTCTGAGGAAATGGAAGTCAAAGTTACAGCTGAGGAGTATGAAATAATCGAACGGGTCTGTCTCTGTTTCTTTGTTTTCTTAAAACAATTCAACAATTCATTTGGATTCGTTACTCTACTCTATTCATAAATTTGTTTACTACATGAAGTTTTCATAGTATTGTGTGTGTTTGCTTTAAAAAAAGCTGGAAGCATTGGGGTTCGAGAGAGGTGAAGCGGCGGTTGCGTTCTTCGTCTGCAACAAGAACGAAGACTTGGCTGCAAACCATCTTCTCGATGATCACATCCACGACTTTCAAGACAAAACAGAGTCTGGGGAATGGGAAGTCACAGCTGAGGAGTATGAATCAATCGAGCGGGTCTGTCTCTGTTTCTTTGTTTCTAAGAAAATTTAACCATGCATTCATTTGGATTCGTTACTCTAAAGTATTGTGTGTTTTGCCTAAAACAGCTGGAAGCATTGGGGTTCGAGAGAGGTGAAGTGGTGGTTGCGTTCTTCGCCTGCAACAAGGACGAAGACTTGGCTGCAAACTATCTTCTCGATCATCACATCCACGACTTTCAAGACTAAACCAAACTCTCTCATTTTCTCTCTTTAGGTTTCCCTTCCTTTGTTTGGGGTCGTAGTTACTTAGTGGTTATATGTACTTTATTCTTATCGAGCGAGAGTCATCTCTTGTTCTGGTTTCTTTTGCTGTTTTCTTACACCGTTGCGGTGATTGATGTGTATAATGAAATATATTACCTACTATAATCATTTCCAAAAACACTATAATCATTTCCAATGAAATGGAAGAGTTATAAAGCACTATAATCATACATGTTTTTTCCGTAACAACTAACTAGACAGACCATATATTATTTATCCTGCTATAAAAAGTTTAAGAAAAAAAATTAGCATTTTCTGAATGTATGTTTTCCAATGAAATAAACTACATTCTGTTTTTAACAATCTACAGTTTCCACACACCTTTTGTGTGTTTGTTTATTTGGGAAAACCTCTCTCTACTACGCTTAAGATGGGAGAAAGAATAAGAGAAGTAAATATTCTTTGATATGATAAATCCATTTGGTGCCTTCAAAGAGAATATAAGAAAAGCTCGAATATTACGAAGATAAACTAGACAAAATATAACTTAATTCTCAAAAAGATTTTTCACACGGTTTAGATTGATTCCTTCAGCTACCAAGGGAAACAGGTTCAAGGCTAAAACCCAACACTCATATTGTCGTTTTTCTTTTAGTCAAATTCTAACTCATATTACAGTTGAGTTTATATTGTACGTAAATATTAATATTTTATTATTAGAAACAAGCATGATGATAAGTGACTATAGAGTGGACAATATCACTTATCGTAACCTGTAAGTTGTAAGCTTAATTGCTAAAATGTGACAAATCACAGTGTTAAAATAAATCAATAACAAAAAATATATATATATATAGAATATTCGAGGGGAGGAATATATCATAAGAATTTTTGAAGATTTGTGAATTGTACTTGCCCATAGAATCTTTGCCGACTTTATGTTCTTCTGACTTCTCTACTTCTGTTTAGTTCTCCGCCTTTACAAAAAGAAGAAAACGAAACTAAAGACTTCCATAATGTTGTTATTATGCATGCATATAAGTTATATGATATCACTAACTTAATTTTCATTTTTGAGAATTTGATGTATGAAGGATGAGCCGGAGACAATTTTTTTTTGTTTTTCTGTCCAATATAATGCATGATGCCCGCCTAGTAAAAATATTTATATCTAGTCTAAAGTCCTTTGAGAAGATAAGTAGAAAAACAATATTTTCAAAGAAAGGAAAGAAGAGTTAGTTACACTTTGAGAGTGATATATTTTCTGTTTTATACCCATTTGTCTTTTGTTTATTGGATAATTATGTAGATAAAATATATGAACAGGAATACAGAGTTGTTCGAGTAGGACAAACAACAATCTGAGTTCCACTTTGTAATGATACAAATAAGAAGCGATGGAACAACACGAATTGCCTGGGATCAAATCAACTGAAACTCAACTTACAATCACTTAACTATTCATAATATCACGAGTGGCAATTATATTATTCTTTTAGGATAACTCTTCAATGTTTTCATGTAAGCATAATTTATTTAACGGTAATATTCCTTTGAATATGAAAATTTTCCACGTGAAATTCTGTATAGTTCCTTTTCGCAACGTGATTCTTTTCACACGTTAATTATGATATATGATATTCAATCCTGATTTTGTATCATGTTTGTTTAGTCATGCTTTCCTAAGATTGGGATTAGTAATTAATGAATGATCAAATTCTGATATGATGTTTATTGATTTCCATATTTTGAATATGATGTTCTTACAGAAACATATATTTAATTTTAATCTATTTAAAATTCAAAGATTCAATTTGTATTTGTTCTACCAAAACTTCATACTGTAGTATATATATGATCGGATTAGTTCAATTTATATAAGCATCTCAAAGTATATGGACGCAAGTAAAAAAAAAAGGCTGTTTAGATCGTGAGTCTGTATTAGTTACATTATTATAAAACAAACTTTCAACTAAAGATTCATAGTTGACCACAAACAAAAAAAAAAAACTAGAGAGTCGTGGTGTAATATGACGGATTTGGAATGGTGAAGATTCACCCACTTGATCTACATCATGGATCCATTCCCTTATTCTCATCTATAGAATTTACTATAGTTGCTAGAACTGACAATAAACCCCGGTCTTTCACAAGTATTGTATAGTAAATCAGTTTGAATTTCCAATCGAAATTCAATAGACTTTTTTTTTTTGTTTAAAAGGTTGCTTTTTCGTATTTTCCTAGATGATAGCATCTTAGATATATATATATATATATATATATATATATATTTTATTTTCGACAGCATCTTAAATAAATATACAATTTTTTCTATATATATATAGAACTTGAATGAATCTCATCTCAGTGCATCTCACTCGACCAACAACACTACACTTCTATAGCCAAAAAAAAAAACAATGGCAGCCATTTCCTTCTCTCTCAACCACCAATCCTCCGACAACCGCCGTGGTGGATCTCACCACCACCACCGTCACGGCCCCGTGGTGGAAGAAATCGAAGGACTCATCAGAGTTTTCAACGACGGTTGCGTCGAGAGACCTCCCATAGTCCCCACCGTGTCACCCACCGTTCATCCATCTGCTAAAGTCACAGCCTTTGACATCAAACTGTGCAACGACACGTGGACGCGTGTCTACATCCCCGACGTCGCTGCATCCTCACCGTCCTTTACTCTCCCTCTCCTCGTTTACTTCCACGGCGGTGGATTCTGCGTTGGCTCAGCTTCTTGGAGTTGCTACCACGACTTCTTGACTAGCCTCGCCGTTAAAGCTCGTTGCGTCGTCGTTTCGGTAGATTACCGTCTAGCTCCTGAACACCGTCTCCCGGCGGCGTACGACGACGGAGTCAGCGTCGTCTCGTGGGTACTCAAGCAACATCATGTGTCTAACGGAGGATATTCTTCTTGGGTGAGTAAATGTAACCTCTCAAACGTTTTCTTGGCCGGAGATAGCGCCGGAGCCAACATAGCTTACCAAGTCGCCGTTAGAATAACCGCCAGTGGCAAATCCGTAAATAATCTAAACCTCAAGGGCGTTATTCTAATCCACCCTTTCTTCGGCGGGGAATCAAGAACGTCCTCGGAGAAAAAGCAACAACAACACTCCAAGTCATCGGCTTTGACTCTCTCCGCTTCGGATACGTATTGGCGACTGGCTCTTCCACGTGGCGCGAGTAGAGACCATCCTTGGTGTAACCCTCTGGTCAGCTCATCGGTCGGGTTTCTCCGGGAAGCTAGGTTACCGGCGACGATGGTGTTTATGGCGGAGTTTGATATACTAAAAGATAGGAACTTGGAGATGTGTAGAGTGATGAGAAGCCTTGGAAAGAGAGTTGAAGGTATTGTTCATGGAGGAGTTGGTCACGCTTTTCATATTCTCGACAACTCTTTGGTGTCACGTGATCGAATCCACGACATGATGTGTCGTCTTCGCAACTTCATACATCCATGATCATAATAATTCCTCTCAAGCATTTTGGAACGAATCAGTTATGACATTAAAGTATTATGTTGCTTTTCTGGTGTTCTCAAATGAATATGTGTGCTTACTGATTACTATAAACTAGTAACGATTCCTCTGGTTGTATTTGGATCAGTTATGATATATAAATTATATAAACTTGTATTTTACGATCATTTATCCAATGTTAACAATTGCATTTTTTTTCTTCTTCTTGTTGATGTCATGATATTGATATTGAGAAATTTAGATGTATATATCGCTGTATTTTTGTTTGTCGTCTACTGTTGTAGTTGTGTGTTTCTATAAAAGGGGTTTAGAATCTACCTTTTGTTTTCTTACACTTCAATAATTTTCTTATAGTTGACTTTGGTAAATTTGCCCCCGTGACAGAGACCCATACAACTAGAGATTTTTTGTTTGGGACAGAAAAAAGTCTTATGTAAAACCGATCCAATTAAGATTACTCAGTCTAAGCTGTATAAAGTTCACAGACTAATATTAATCTATGTAACTTATATATGTCAGCTATCTACTTTTATTAGATTGTCAACTACGTATCTTTCATTTTTTTTTTGCTTACTAAAAGAAAGAAAATCATGAAATCAAGTCGTATCTTTCAATATATTCAATACTTATAAATTTGTAGGCATCGTTTAGATTTTTTTTTTGGTCAATTTGTAAGTGAATCCATGTTATTAGGTTTGTGTGAATAATTTCACACGAATATCATTTTGGGATCGAGTCAAAAAGAGGAGGTGAGTGACTCAATTAATGTATGGTCCTAGGGTCCCAAGTGCACAAACGAAGAGGATTTTTATTCTTTCTCCTTCTTTCTTACTTTTTGACGAGGCTTGTTCATATAAAATGTTCGGTACGAATTACGATTGATACAGAAAATAAGAAAAAGTTGATGTCAAGATCAGTAAGTTAAAGTTGTTACGTGTATACCGACCTAACTTTAATCTTTGTCTCTCTTCGGCCATATTATATAGACTTTGCTTGAGGAGTGAGTCCAATAATCAAAATAATTAATTTCTGGTAATTAATTTTCTGCTTTGGGATTATAGTAATAATAAAATTGTAAATTGGTGTATTTGTTGGGGGCGGGGAATTTCTGAATATTTTGTTTTGTCAAATTTGAAATTTTTTTTAACAAAATAGTATATTTGGCTAAGAGCGTAACAAATAGTATATTGAGGGTAAAATTTGTAATTTACGTTAAACCAAAGTCTCCACTCTCGGTGAGAGTATCTTCTTCCTCAATTCCTTCTTCATCAAAATTTTAAAACCCAGAAGAAGAAAGCCCTAAAAGTTTTCTCTCCCTATCTCTCACGCTCTCTCAGTAGCTCACTCTACAGCTCTTCTCTTCGAAAATGTCTGTGCGAGTTTTAAATCCCAATGCCGAGGTTCTCAACAAATCGGCGGCGCTTCATATGACCATCAACGCTGCCAAGGGTTTGCAGGATGTACTCAAGTCGAATCTCGGTCCTAAGGGAACCATCAAGATGTACTGTCTCCTTTGATTTCTTTTTTCTTATTGTAATCTACGTGTATACTCTTCCCTATCTCCACTTTCCCGATGTTTTTGTTGTTCACTCTCCGATTTATCGCTCACTCGATGTAGGCTTGTTGGTGGGTCGGGAGATATTAAGCTTACCAAGGATGGGAACACGCTATTGAAGGAAATGGTATGTTTGATAAAAAAAAATTAAGCTAGATCCTATTGATCTGTATGAATCGAGCTCTGTTTTGCCTTTTTTAGTGGTGAATGGTGCTCATAAGTCTGTGACTTATCATGCTGTATTAGATTATGGGGTAATGCTTCACCTCGGAGGATTTGGTTTGAAATTGAATGTGTTATGGTTCAGAGAGCTTGGCATGATTTGATTGATTACATGTAACCATGTCTCTGCGGGAAGGATTAGGTTGGAAAAAATTAAATTTTAGTGTTCGTTTTCACATGATCAATGCGTGTTTCTGATTAGGTAAAAGTGTTTGTCAGCATTGTGATAGAGAAGAGAGAAAAAGCCTCAAGATAATTCCGGATAATCAACTGTCTAATATGGGCTACTGCTATTGATTTGGTGATGCTTACATGCTCACTTCTTATCTGTTGCAGCAAATTCAGAACCCAACAGCCATTATGATTGCGAGGACAGCTGTTGCACAGGATGACATAAGTGGTGATGGTACTACTTCCACTGTTATCTTCATTGGTGAGCTCATGAAACAGTCCGAGCGCTGCATTGATGAAGGTGAGTCGCTACGTTAGCTGAAAAAGGCACCATAGTTCGTTAGTTTTATACTTTTATCTTTCACTGTGCTTGTTTTACATTCTCATTTTATATTTGATGTTTAACCTGTAACTGTAAACCTACAGTTTATCTTTAGCGACTTTACTTTGCCAAGTTTTGTTTAGATTGAATCCAGACAAGTTACTACTGGTCTCACTACAAACCGGCAAATAATAGCATAGTGAGAAAAGTCCTAACGAAGGATTATACGTGTATCAGGAATGCATCCACGTGTCTTAGTTGATGGTTTTGAGATTGCTAAGAGAGCTACTCTTCAATTTCTTGAGAACTTTAAGACCCCTGTGGTTATGGGTGATGAAGCTGATAAAGAGATCCTAAAAATGGTAGCGAGAACTACACTTAGAACCAAGGTATTCTTGATTTAATGATTTATCTATTTTTTCATTTTTATTGATTCTTCTTTTCGCTTTCTAACCCGATTTACTCTTGTGGCTTGTGTAGCTGTACGAAGGCTTGGCTGATCAACTGACTGACATTGTCGTTAATTCTGTGAGTTAATCAATCCCTAAGAAAATCTTACTAATGCTTTTCGTTTACTTTTCCACACCGATTAGAACTCATCTATTCGCGAATATTGGTTTTCAAGCCTGTTTATCTTCTAACCATACATAACAGGTCCTCTGCATCCGGAAGCCTGAGGAAGGTATTGATCTTTTTATGGTGGAGATAATGCACATGCGTCACAAATTCGACGTTGACACACGATTGGTACGTCTTTGACTTTTGAGGTTTACCGTATCATTCTTCGCTCGAAATGTTATCATAGTTTTGGAATTTTAAAATACTTGCTTGTATGGAATCATTCATATAATTTTGCTGGTTGATATAGGTTGAGGGGCTTGTTCTAGATCATGGTTCGAGGCACCCTGATATGAAACGACGCGCAGAGAATTGCCACATCTTAACTTGTAATGTGTCGCTGGAGTATGAGAAGAGGTGTGTAATATAATTCTTTGGTCAATTCAGTGAAGAGAATTAAGAGCCTAGATGTTGCTGGGGTGATGTAGACTAATATTTCTATTCATCTATCAGCGAAATTAATGCAGGGTTTTTCTACTCTAATGCGGAGCAGAGAGAAGCCATGGTTATTGCCGAGAGGCGATCTGTTGATGAAAGAGTTCAGAAAATTATCGATCTGAAGAACAAGGTGGGTTTGAGACCATTATCCGAGCCGTTTTTTTTGAAATTCTGTAAAAGTTAGTAATGCTTTCTTTTCTTGTGCAGGTGTGTGCTGGTAATGATAACAACTTTGTTATCATAAACCAAAAGGGTATTGACCCACCGTCATTGGATCTTCTTGCTAGAGAAGGGGTAAGCCATAACACACTAATGTTACAAATCGCTATAAAATTTTTATTCCGATGGTTAGGAAAAAATAAGAAAGATGTTACAGAAGAATGTTCCTTGGATACATAATAGACCATGGAAACTATTGGCAGAAATGGTTTTTAGTCGCTTCATTCAGACCTAATTTCTCTTGTTTAGAGGCTGTTGAATCGAATTACCTTTCCTCATGTCTCCAGATTATTGCCCTTAGAAGAGCAAAGAGGAGGAACATGGAACGTTTAGTTTTGGCCTGTGGTGGAGAAGCTGTGAATTCTGTTGACGACTTGACCCCCGAGTCGCTTGGATGGGCTGGACTTGTTTATGAACACGTTCTTGGGGAGGAAAAGTACACCTTTGTGGAGCAAGTGAAGAATCCTTATTCATGTACCATCCTCATAAAAGGTATGTGGCCAACTTATATTCTCTTCATTAAGTTTTGAAGGTTCATTTATTCTTGTATTCACTTTGGTGCTCATTCATGATTTGTTCGTTTTCTAGGGCCTAATGACCACACCATTGCTCAAATTAAGGACGCCGTTCGTGATGGTCTAAGATCGGTCAAGAACACCATAGAAGACGAGTGTGTTGTGTTAGTAAGTACCTTACTACCTGTTTCTTGCTTTCTGTTTCTCTGCAATGTCAAAGAGATTGTTAATTCATGACTAAAACCATGGTGTAAAGTAAGCATATAGACCTATTGTATGATTTTTCCGTTATGTTTATGCACGGTTGCATCTTTATATAGGGAGCAGGAGCTTTTGAAGTTGCAGCAAGACAACACTTACTCAATGAAGTCAAGAAAACCGTTCAAGGGGTAAATTAAAATCATCAGTTCATCACACATACTCTAATGTTTGCAACATTACTAAATGCACCTCGAATATTCTAGATCACTAATACTATATTCAATGTTTGCAGCGTGCCCAACTTGGCGTTGAAGCTTTTGCAAATGCCCTTCTTGTGGTGCCTAAGACACTTGCAGAAAACGCAGGTCTTGACACCCAAGACGTGATCATTTCTCTTACTGTATGTATTCCGATCTCTTATCATCTTTCTCAAACCGAAATCAACTGTGTAAAGAACGAACATGAAATTGCTCATTGTGATGCGCTTATGCAGAGCGAGCATGACAAAGGAAATGTCGTGGGACTGAACCTTCAGGACGGTGAACCAATTGACCCGCAGCTCGCTGGCATTTTTGACAACTACTCGGTGAAACGCCAACTTATCAATTCAGGGTAATGTCCGATTTTAATAAAGGTTGCAAGTTTTGGTTCAAGCCATTTTAGTAACGGCTACGTTTTGTGTTGCAGTCCAGTGATTGCGTCGCAGTTGCTTTTGGTAGACGAAGTGATTCGTGCTGGAAGAAATATGAGGAAGCCTACTGCTTGAAGCCGTTTGCTTTTTAATTACTTTCTTCGTTCTAACCATCTCAAGTTTTTGGCTGCTATCATGAAAGTTGTGTGAAACCTATGTTTTTGGTAATGAGAAACATCTTTGAATCTGATCTCTAGATTTGGTGAATTTTGACAAACTGAGAAAAAATGAAAATACAAAAACTTTTCTTATAGTAAATAACCTTTATTGAAGAATGGCCATATAGGTTATAGAATGATCTACTAGTGCATAAAGAACAAGAAACAAAGCGACGACGTTATACTCAAATCTGTTGTCCGACAAAAAATTACATGGTCGACACTGAGACTTTACCCTCTTCTTGAAGCATGTACTCTCTCTTCATTTCCTCCAAGACATTGTCATTGGTGCTGCAGAATCAACCAAAAAAACTTCATGATCAGAAGACATTAAAGCATCGGCCTGACCACTGAGATTTTTGTCAGGAAGTCACAAAGAAAGAACTTGTGCTGTGCTACAACCTTTAAACAACATTAGAGAACATCTCTCTTTTCTTTCCACAAACACGAATACAGTAACATAGACTAAACCTCTTTCACAAGTTTATATAACACCCACGAAAACAAGATGACACAAGAAAATAAAAATGTGATCTTTAATGGAAAGAGCAGCAGTAAAAGGTGAGCTTACAATTGATGGAGGCAAGTGTTGAGCTCTTTAGCTTGCTTACGACAAGTCCATACCACAGAAAACGTTCTTCCCGTCGCGCATTCAGCATACTTTGAGACGTACTGATCACATTCGTTTAATGCCTTTGCCTTCATCTTGCTACGCAGCGCTATTAATAAACAGATACACAACCAATCACCATTAGACTTCAATCAAATCTATGTGCTCAATTCAGAGATAATCAATTTAAGCTAAGCGATTAAACCAGTTTCAGATGAAGAAAGGGGGTTAATTCCAAGGGTTTATGGAAACCTAAGTATCTCCACTCCATGAGAGGCAAACTAGTCTGAAAATCGATAACTTTCGAGATTAGTGAGCTCAATTCATATACAAGTGGTTGAGAGATCGATAACAAAACCAGGCTTAATAGAGTATCGACTGGGTTTCTATGGTTTATCCCATTTTCGAGGCAAATCAAAGACACTATTTAGGGGTTTAGAACATAGCAGGAGGAAGAAGTCAAGACATTGTTGATTTACCTTCTTCGACCTTCTTCTTCACGTGATTCTCACGAGCTTTCTCCACATAGCTCCCCATTGACGGACGTTCGAGCTTTTCCGGCCTTCTCCGATCGAATCGAATCGATCAAGCGGGTAAAAGACTGAAATGGTTCAGGGCGAAGGGTAAATCCGTAAATTATGAGAGAAACTTACCTTGTATTGCTAATATACCCCCCTGCATTTTCATTTATTTTGATAAATAACCTTTTTATTACACCTGACCCTATAATTTATGATTCGTTAGATTTCACCCACTTTAGACTAAAAGAAATAAGTCATTTGACGGTCAACAAGTAACACGTGTTTGACATTTATTGGGGCATACGTTTTTTTTCTCCTCGCTCTCTCTTCCGATTTAATGTTCACGCCCGTCTCCTCAATTTCTCACTCTCCTCAAACTTCGCGTCTCTTGCTTCGAATTCGAAATCCCTAATTCCAAAATCCCCAGGTACGGATCTGATCTCGCTTGCTCATACTTCGACGATGTTTCTTCTCTACTGATTGTTGATTTTTTGTTTTTTGAAAAATGTTCTTCCTGTTATTATGTTGCTTTTCGCGTTTTGGTTGTCACATCGAGATCTGTTGGATTCATAGTTGTTTCTTTCTGTCGATTTATACTCGTAATTTCCAGTACAGTTTCTGTGTGAGGATAGATCTGGCTATGCGCTACCTGTGAAATGTTGTAGTGCGAGGATTGATTTTTTAGAGATGATTGTTATGCAATGCTAGTTTTGCAACATTTTTGTTGTCAAGGAGTTTTAGGGATTGTTCTTGATGTCGCTAGGCTTTTAGGTTCCTGAACTTTGTTATAGCTACTCGGATCTTATTTGTTTTTTTTGGCTGGAACAGGTTTTAGAAAGAGTATTGCAAAGATGTCTTCTGATTCGTCTCGGGAAGAGAATGTGTACATGGCCAAGTTGGCCGAGCAGGCTGAGCGTTATGAGGAAATGGTTGAGTTCATGGAGAAAGTTGCAAAGACAGTCGATACTGCGGAGCTTACTGTCGAAGAGAGGAACCTCTTGTCTGTTGCCTACAAGAACGTGATTGGTGCTAGGAGGGCTTCGTGGAGAATCATCTCCTCCATTGAGCAGAAGGAAGAAAGCAGGGGAAACAACGATCACGTCTCGATTATCAAGGACTACAGAGGGAAGATTGAAACTGAGCTCAGCAAGATTTGCGATGGCATTTTGAACCTGCTCGAGTCTCACCTTGTTCCTACTGCATCCTTGGCTGAGTCCAAAGTTTTCTACCTCAAAATGAAGGGAGACTATCACCGCTACCTCGCCGAGTTCAAGACTGGAGCTGAGAGGAAAGAAGCTGCTGAGAGCACTCTTTTGGCGTACAAGTCAGCTCAGGTTATCATTTGTTGCTTTTTTTGTCTCTCTTGCTCTTAACACATAGAAGGCTAATTTGACTCATGATTCTGGTGTTGTCCTTTTTGATGTAGGATATTGCTCTTGCTGATCTTCCTCCCACTCACCCAATCAGGCTGGGGCTTGCTCTTAACTTCTCTGTTTTCTACTATGAGATTCTCAACTCATCTGATCGTGCTTGTAACCTCGCAAAACAGGTCTGCGTTACTTTCTCATTTGGTATATGTTAGCTTTTCCTGTCGATCAAAACTGTGCATTTGTATTCATATTGTGTCATAAACGTCATCATGCTGTTAACTTGTTACATTTTCCTGAGGGATAATTTCCATATGCTCTAGTAATGGCCTGCAGATTGCTTTATTATCGTGTTTGATAGATAGATAGTGTAGTTAACTATGATGGTGGTACGAATTGGGAAAGTAGAGCCTGCGAATGTTCTCATATACATTAAATGAAATTGGAACAACCTTCACATTCTGGTTCTAGTTTTTGATTAAATTAACTTTGGTTATGAAATGTCATGATGGTAGGCTTTTGATGAGGCAATCTCTGAGCTAGACACATTGGGAGAGGAATCATACAAGGACAGTACATTGATCATGCAGCTTCTCCGTGACAATCTCACCCTCTGGACTTCTGACCTCAATGTACTGGTCACTCCTTGCACTCTTGATTGTTAGCAATCTCTTAAATGATTAGCAAATTAATAAGATTGTTGTTGATGTTTGCATAACGCTTGTGGTTTTATCTTACCTCCAGGACGAAGCTGGTGATGATATCAAGGAAGCCTCGAAAGAGGTGCAGAAAGGTGACGAACAAGCCCAACCACCGCCGTCGCAGTGATGAAACCATGTCCATGGAATGAATTACAAAGAAATCGTATTGTTTAGTTCTGTGTGTTTTCACGTAAACCCAAAAAAAAAAATCTCGTAGTTTCTTTAAACGTGGGGTTTGTAAAGATATTCAAGTCACATTGGTTTAAAATTTGGATAATCGAAATTGTTGAGTATCAACTTGTTTGTGGCTATTGTCGATGTTGACCCCCTTAAAAATGTTTTGATTAAAATAGTTCCTTGCAAACCGAAATGTGAAGATCATAGATAGTCAAGATCAGGACTCAGTCTACTTAACAAAAATGAATCCAAACACATACACGACAATATGTATTAGGTGTACGCTAATTCCATTTTTGATTTAGAAAAAATGAATGCAAACACAAAAACAAATAAAGTGTACTGTTTATTTTCATTTCGGTTTAGCTCATTAATTAGTCCAAAATATGAAAAGAAAATGTACCTAATGACACGACACAGACTCACATCCCTCGAATTGAATCCCACCGTGTGCCCTGCTTTTTGTTGTCTTTCCACTCACTTTCTTTCTTTTATATTCTCTCATTGTCTCTCTCGTTTTCGTCTCCATGGCTTCAGCTACTTCCGTCATAGCTTGGTCTGTTCTCTTCCTCAAAGTCTAACCTTATTGTGTTCTCTCCATTGCTGTTTCTCAATTGTGCTTATTTCTCTTTCTTTTGATTTTTGACCAGGGGCTCTGGAGAAGATGGGCAACTTGGACTTGGAACAGATGAAGATAAGGAATGGGCTTCCGTCGTCGAGGCTCTTGAACCTTTTAGCGTTCGCTCCGTCGTCGGAGGCAGCCGCAATTCCCTCGCCATTTGCGATGATGGCAAGGTATCTAAACCGATTCACTTTCTTCTCGGGTTTTCATCCTTGTTGTTTGTCCTTTGGTGGGTTTTGCTCAGAACTTGCTAAAGTTCAATGCTTTGTGTTGATCTGCGGTTTGATTTTTTAGTTGGCTTTGGCGTTGGTGCCTCAAGACTTTCTTAGGTCGCTTACTGAGAAATAAGGTTTTTGAGGTTTGGATGACCAATCAAGAGGGTTCTAAAGTTCGTCTTTATGGTTTTTTTCACCAATAAGCTTTATCTCTAATCTATTTCTGAATCTCATTTGAAATCCAACTAAAGAGGCATACAAATAAAACCAACATGTTTGAGCTGTTCTTGAACAGATAGTCAGTCCCTGCTTCTGTTCCCATGGAGTAGTTTATGGTTGGTTTGGATTATAGAAGCAAAATTTGATTCCTGGCACTGTCTGAAAGATAATCAAAGATGCATCTTTGAAGAAGAAACTTATGTTTTGACAATATTTTAAATGGTGTCTCAGCTGTTTACATGGGGTTGGAATCAAAGGGGTACACTAGGACACCCAGCAGAGACAAAAACAGAAAGCATCCCTAGTCTAGTTGAGTCTCTTGCCAATGTCAAGATTGTTCAGGTACAAAATAATATGATTATAAAGTTTTTTCTTTTCTTTTATACTATCCCCTTGTCGTGGTTTGCTCTGAATGCGGTTTCTTTGATGGATCATAGGCTGCTATTGGTGGTTGGCATTGTTTAGCTGTTGATGATCAAGGCCGAGCATATGCTTGGGGTATGCACTTCCCTCTCAGCTTCTATCTTTTGATTGTGACCTTAAAGATTTGACATTTGTTTATCTGCACCTTTTTGTTATGAAATCTACTTAGGGGGAAATGAATATGGTCAGTGTGGTGAAGAGCCTTCCAAAGATGAGACAGGTAGGCCTGTGCGGAGGGATATTGTGATCCCTAAGCGTTGTGCCCCAAAACTTACAGTCCGACAGGTAAACTATGAAGTTACCCTCTCTGCATTTGCCTCAATCTTCTTGCTGATTTTTTTTCCGTCTAAACCGTCTTTTCTCGGGTTTCTGTGGTTAAAATGATAGGTAGCTGCAGGGGGTACTCACTCTGTGGTTTTAACCCGTGAAGGTTATGTATGGACTTGGGGTCAACCGTGGCCTCCCGGTGACATGTATTAAACGATTTTTCCTCTCATTTATCGATGTTACATTTGCATTTTGTTGTCTGCTGTTACTAAATGTGAGGTTTTCTGTTAATCCATTCAATCGCAGAAAACAGATATCTGTTCCTGTAAGAGTTCAGGGTCTTGAAAACGTTCGCCTGATTGCTGTTGGAGCATTTCATAATTTGGCTCTGAAAGAAGATGGGACTTTGTGGGCTTGGGGTAATAATGAATATGGACAACTTGGAACCGGAGATACACAACCAAGGTCTCATCCTATTCCAGTACAAGGCTTCGATGATCTCACTTTGGTATGTGGTCTAAAATTTTGAGTGTTAAAGCATTCATATGGAAACCGATGACTTCTGATGCTTAATCTAACTAGGCTTATGTTAAAGCCAAATGTGTACGATAGAAGCTTAACAATTTCCCTCCTCGTTAAACGCATGTGTTAGGTTGATATCGCTGCAGGTGGATGGCATTCAACAGCTTTAACCGACGAAGGAGAGGTATCAGAATTCATATAGTCTCCTATTACTCTAAAGTCTCACTTTTATTTTATCTTCAGTTGGATCTTTGTTCTTGGTCAAGCCTTTGCTGGGTTTTTTCTAAGCTTGATGTAGATCTTAACTGTAGATGTTGTGATTTGGTTGTATCCAATATTAGGTGTATGGTTGGGGAAGAGGAGAACATGGACGGCTCGGGTTTGGTGACAATGACAAGAGCAGCAAAATGGTTCCACAGAAAGTTAACTTATTATCTGGAGAAGACATCATTCAGGTAAAAGATGAACCATCTGTGTCATCTTCTCATGACTTCAAAAGCTCTTATCGATATTTTATTCTCAGGTGTCTTGTGGCGGAACTCATTCAGTCGCTTTAACAAGAGATGGTAGGATCTTCTCGGTAAGTCCTCTTAGAGAGAAAGACATTGTTTAGTTAAACCAGAAGTCAATCTCGAAACCTTATTTATATCGATTCTTGTAATCAGTTTGGTCGGGGAGACCACGGTAGACTCGGATATGGAAGAAAAGTGACTACGGGACAACCATTAGAGCTTCCTATAAACATTCCACCACCAGAAGGACGGTTTAACCACGCCGATGAAGAGGAAGATGGAAAATGGTTAGCTAAGTTTGTGGCTTGTGGCGGCCGACACACTCTAGCTATTATGGAATGGAAGTTGGATCACGAGGAAAACTGAATAACCATGAAGAAGAAAGAGAAAGCAAAATCCACGACACACATAACACAAAGGGGACTTCAGAGAGGAGCATTTGTTATAGAGAAAATAATTGTTAGGCTTTTGATTTTCCCATGAATGATGAATCTATATGAAGACTGAAGAGGAAGGACTAATATAAAATTTCATTACGATTATAGAAAATAGGTGGTAAAAGAGAGAATCTTGCGATACTTGTAAACTCTTTCTTCGTGTATCTTGATTCTGTTTTTTTTTTTTTTTTCGGGTTTTGAAGGTTTGTTCAACAACCTTTGACAAGATGAGGAACACAAATTGGGAAGATGTACTTTGATTTTCTTGTTTGTCTTTGTCTTGATCTCACCCATGAGAAGCATCCACTTCCTCTCTTCGTTTTCTTCTTCTTCCCTTCTTCACTCATCTCTTGCTTCTCTTCTTCTTCTTCACTCATCTCTTGCTGCTCTTCTTCTTCTTTACTCATCTCCTGCTTCTCTTCTTCCTTCTCTTTCTCTTCTACCTTCGCATCCTTCAAAACCCAAATTACTCATCCGTAACATATAATATCTTAAGAATTAGACACTTAAATTTATACTTTTGACATACATTGGACCTAATTTTGCTTACAAGTTATTTGTCCAAAATGTTTCACACTGGTAAATGACTAAATGGTAATGGTACGTGGAGAAAACTCACATTTTTTTAAGTAATGTTTAATAGTTGTTTGTGCAATTAATGGCCCAATTTTAATATATGGCATAAGGCCCATTCATGGATATATCTATCATGTATATAATAGCTAGAAAATGTTTAAAAATTATAGATGGTAGTCACGTGTGTGTTGGAGACAAAATCTTGAAATGGGGTCTAATGATAGATTTTTTTTGTTTCCATTAAATAGTGATAGCATATGATATGATTATATGTTTTGTGTTTCTATGATTGATACTCGTGCGTACTATGTTTCATATACTATGAGAGGATCTTAATCTTAAAATGAATCCTATAACATATGTCTAGAAAAATTAAAAAAATTTAATGTCGAAGCGTTTTATCATTGTCTATTTCTCTGATTGAAACAATGGTACCATCCCTTGTTTAATTGGTGCTTTTCTTATCTTGCAAAAGAATCTAATTATTGATGCACGAACACTTCAAAAATTTATGCAATTATTAATTTCCGTATCTTTTCATGGACCTCATGGTAGGGAATAATATATTTCGAATATTTTAGTAATTGTTGTTTCATACTTTTTCAAAATTATTACCGTAACAAAATTGTTACTCGCATTTTATTAGGTGTACGATAATTCCATTTTTGCTTTACAAAAAATGAATGAATGCAAACACAAAAACAAATAACATATACCTCTTGTTGACTTTTTAATTTGAGATTAAAATCCACGGGCGAGTCATTAGCTTCCACGTGTCGGTTGAGCGAACGTTCCATGATCGGAGGCGTCATTGCCGGGCTAGGGCTACCGGAGCTAAGATCCACCGACGTACTCTGAATACCCACATCTCGTTTTGGCCCCACAACTTTCTTTTCTGCTAAAAACACCCCAAAATTTCCTTTTTATCAGAAACCCAATTGAGAAAGAAAAAAAAAGCTTCAAGAAAACTAAACTATTAACGAACAAGAAAAAAGAGCACATATTTTAAAATAAATCACCTCGAACAAGAACAGGATCAGGAGCATAAAGATCCTCGTGAATGACTCTAACGTTTGGATTATTATGGGGTTTGTTTTGACCGATGTTCATCAATGGATTGGGATTAGTGAAGTGAAGAGGAGCAGACATGGTGGTCAAGTTTCTGAAGGATCTTGCACTTAATGTTTTAGAAGACAAACACTCCATTGGAACTTCTCCAGACAATGGGTTGCAGATATATTTCTCTGCTTCGTTCCACTTTGAATTCAACGCAAACCCTTCATGTGTTAACCATTCTCTGTTATTGAACATAGCCTTTGCTTGTAACGCTGCAAACCAAAAACAAAAGGAAACAAACCAAAACACAAAATTGAACACTTTTAATTATTTTGTTCTTTTGATTCAAGTTAACGATTTGATTGTTGGTGAAAACATACCCTTGAGAGCATTGGTGAAGGAATATGTTGATGGGTCAATCTCTTCTGTTATAAAGATTTTGAATTTAAATATTTTCAGATGAAATTATATATTCGTATAACACAATAAGGTAAAGAGAGATATGGCAAAGTTTTAACCTTTGAGAGTGTAGCCAGGAGAAGAAACAGTACTAGAGATGTTGTTAAAGTTTGTTCTAAAAGAAGACTTGTGATGATCTTCTCGGAAGCTTCCAACGTATGAAGCTGAAAACCTTCTAGAAGTCGGGTTCTCGCGGATTAATCGAGCTCGTCGATCCCATTCTCTTAGGTTCATAAACTCATGCTCATCTCCTCGCAGAGCCATGGGAAACGAAATATTTCTTCTTCTTTGGTTTTTTTTTATTGTTTATTTGAAAGCGCAAAAACTTTTTAGCTGAGGAGGGAGAATGAAGCAATCAGGCAGCACCTATAAAAAGATGTTTTTTTTTTTGTCTGAAGAAGAAATGTATTATTATTATTTTACTACCTTATCTTCTAAATAATATCATATTGGCTGTATTAATATTATTCTTTCGGATCTCTATTGAGTCATTTTGAAAAATGTTTAAAATTTAAAAATTCGGAATGTAGAGAGATGTGTATGAGGTTGTTAATCAATTTGACTGCTTGCCCTGTATTAAAAAATCTTACAATATAGCATTTTTGTTTTTACTTGGGTGTAATCCATTTCTAGGAATCAAAAACTCACTTGGCATTTTCTGCTATTTTGTAGTAGCTTTTTTGAAATATGGTCCTTCTTTCTTTTCAGTATTTTCAGTGCTTTGAGTTCAATTTAATTGCTTTTTATTTATATATTAATCATATATATATATATATATTAATCAGATATATTAATCATATATATATACACACACAGTTAGTCAATTTGCAAATATCGTTGTTCGAAATATATCTGTGTTTACGGTTTTCATTAATTCCTTAGTTAATGTTAGTCGTTAGATCGTAATAATTCATTTATTTAAGTGACATTAGTAGTATTACTAATACTACTATTGTTGTTCGAAAGATATCTGTGTTTATGGTTTTCTTTTTTTTTAACAGTGATCTATTATTATTCTATTACAAATTATGGAGTTTACGGTTTTCATTAACTTTTTATTTAACGTTACATCGAAATAATTCATATATTTAAGTGACAGTAGTAGTATTACTCGTACACACTATTTATGAGTTGAAAAATTGGCAGAGACCTTGGAAAGGTGGGCACACGATCTTTTATGAGTGGTCGAATAACCACATGTCATTTCACCAAATATAATAATGCTCACATCAGATGAAATGTTGAAATCATGATTGTAAATAAAACATTTAAGTAATCTGATAGAAAATGACTTTAATACTCAATAAAAGAAAACGAAATGCGAACTAGTTTAGGTTGTCGTAGTTGGAAGTGTTTTTTAATCAGACCGCACACCCAAATTTTTCTTAAGATTTAATCTTCTTACGTAGTTTAGTATCACATTTAGATTATTACTAACTAGAAAATGCTTTATATATCAAGTATTGCAAACTAGATGTAATTTTTATTCAAATGATTAACAATCTATAGGAAGAGAGTTTCCTTTTGTTTACGAAGTAGTTATGTACTAATAATATATTGTACTAGCTCCCATTGTAACAATGAATTATTAGTGCCGTATATAGAAATATCTGTGTGAAATTAATGAAAGTTTTCAAAAAAGATCAACGAAAAATGTTGTTGGCCAACGTCTGAAATTGAGATGGACCAAAGAAGAGATGATGCCACATGGTGAGGAGGTTGGCAGAATGTAAAGAATGGATAGGGGTGATATGGAGTTTATATATATATAAAAAATTATATGTGGTGTATTTTTTATTTGAAATAATGTAAAATGGTGTGTATGTGTATATAGAGAGTACAGTTGTTTTCAATAACATGGTCTTCTTTTGTTTGGTTATAGTGAGGCAAATTAATTTGATGTGTGATCGAATGGACTCTATATAAAGAGAATCTATAAATAGTGGTTTTGTGGTCGTACACATATCAATATCCATGTCCATGTGAATGTCACATTCATCATCGTTGTACATGTGATGAAGATGACTAACTATGAACTATTTATTCATTCTCTTCTGAGAATAAGTATATCTTTGATGCTTGATTCGAATTGGACTTTCATTCATTTATTTCCTTTATTTTTTTATATGTTTTTTTTTTCCATCATGTTGTTGTAAACGTGGATGAAAATGATTTAATATGAAATTTATATGTATCTTTTTGGACTAGGGAATGCTTCAGATCTAAAGATATAAGTGAGAGTATAAGTGTTAAAGCCAAGGAAGAAAAAAAAAACCAGTAAACTAATAGAAAAACGAGTTAAGCTGAAACCGATCTAAAGTATGTGCGACTTAAATGAGTACAGTCACTCTATTTCATTACAGTATGTGCGATTTAAATTAATTCAGTCACTCTATTTCATTACACACATTCAAACCAAAACTCACACACTGACATATATATATATATATATGTATACAACATTACTAAGCCAATGATTTTAACATTGTGATTTAAAATATTAACGTTCGGAGTAGATATTAGCATATACTGCAATAAAGGATAAATCCGTGGTCGCTATACAGTAGTTTGAAATTTTCTGGGTTAAAGGATTGTATAAAAACCGAATAAAGCTATTCGGATTGGACCGGTTAAGCAATTTAACAAGGGGCCCCACAATAGAAACTAATGATTGTGGTGGGAGCAGAAGAGGCATGCAAATGTAGGCATCACTTGTGACAGGTAAAATAAGGAAAATGATTCACATATATAATCTTTGTCTCTTCTTTTTTCTGCTTGCAGATTATTTGCTTTATTATTATATTTTCCCCAATCTCTTATTATTATCATTACTGATATTAATATTCTCACTTCTTGTCTTTTCTTTTGTCTATTTTGTTGTTCATCTCCACAACTTTTTTGCCCAAAAAATTCAAATTTGAGTCGATTCTTTCTTTTTTTGGTGTTTCGCAGTACTAATCATGACAATTTCTCTTTTCACCTATACAGTAGAATAGTTACGAACCGCTTTTCCAATGTAATCAAAGTAGATTTATTGCAGGAGATAGTACATATCCATGTGAAAAATTTTCTGTTTTCTTTTGACCCCATGAATATTCTATAAAATACTTCAAAAAAGTTGCGGATAGTTGAATACTTATAGAGTGGTTGATTTGTATGTTTAAAAGAATTCAGTTTGCTGGATTTTATTACTAATGGTGAAACAAAAAACATGAAACTACATTATCAGGTTTATTGGAAAAATACGTGCAAACACACCAAGGATCGGAATGTACACTTAAAAAAAAAAATTTATATCCCATTAAATACAAACATATTTTACTAAAAATATATATATCAAAACATAAATCATCAAATGAATGAGATATTTAGCTTAATGATTTGTAATTTTGTAGTCGTGGCGTCGTGTTATCATTAATATCATTTTCCACATTCAAACTTGATAACGTGCGGTTGTAAACAAAAAAAAAGGTAGTTGAGGCTGGCCACATTTATTGAGCTTCGAGCCCATAAAGCCCAATATCTAAGAGCTCAATAGCCCATATAGAGGCATGGTTGTGGGATAAAAATTTGATTAATAGCAAATTACGATTGCATAACTGTAGGAAACCAATGTGCCAATGAACTAATTTTTGTGAGATTTAGACTCTGACTACTAATAATTTGTGAATTAGTTGTCAGTATTTGCGAAAAGTATTCTGAACGGCCAGTGGAAGATATAAATAACATCTTATACGCATTTGGATGAAGAAGTTCTATACAAAAAGTTTCTGTTTCTCTGTAAAATTTCATATAATTAATACAGTATCACTGTAAACAGATTTTACATACACATCAGATGATTCATAACTAGATAGAAATATACGCAATTTTGTAACAGTTATATACATATATATATATATATATACATATATAGAGGGGTCCAAATTAAAATCACTAATTCCAAGATATCGGATGCTTCATAAAACAGAAACTAATCACCCCACTATAAATCTATAATCAATGATTAGTAAACCAAACTACTAAACTAGTATTACAAAGACGAAAGTAGTACTTGATGCGTTGAACCGTACAGTGTTTTTACTTAGGGACACAATCTTTATTGATTAATCCAAGGCCAAGATACGGCCTGATGATACTTAAATTATGTTCAAGTTCACTGTTACATATAATCAATATTGTGCACCAAAATATCAGTAAGAAATTAATTCATATTAGTCAGGAGACAAGATAAACAAGGTTGTCTGGATTATGCCAAACAGTAAGCATGCAGTCACGCGAATGTCACGTGTGGCTGCTTCCACATCTTCGTTTGCTACTTTTTTTTTTCTTTTCTTTTCTACTTTTTTCGAATTGATTCTTCTTTTGATTAAAAATTACAAGTATTTGCAAAGTTATCGTGGATTGACCAAAAAAAAAGGAAAGAAAAAGGTATTTCAAGTGGATTTTGGAAACGATGGAACAAGAATTCTGGAGAAAACACAATTTCAAGACTTGTCTCTGTTCAAATACCTTTTGTCTTCAAAAACATTGCGTTTTTTTGTCTGCCAAAAATATTGGTTTGTTGATAATTTCTAGTAACTTTTTTTTTGGTTTAATTTTTTCAAGTAACTGGTAAATATGTTTGCATTTTTATCCTTCTTCTGAAAATTTGAATTAATGGAGTCTTGAATATATATACTTCTTGGGGTCTTTGAACGTAACCAGATTAATCCATTGAATAATTTTTTTTGGGATATTCTAAAAAAAAAAGAAAAAAAAATAGGAAACTACCCCACGATGTTACATCTAGATGAGATCATATAACCACTAATTATGACTTGTATATATTTTAAAAAAAATCCTTACAAACAAAAAGAAAATCTAATTTTTATATTGTTTCATCCGTAAATCATAAAGTTCTCTCTTGAAACATAGACATAGAGAAGATAGAGCTAGTGTGGTGACCACTGATTAAACTGTTCCCCCTTTTCTATGCTTTGGTATTTGAAATGTGATTAACAAAGAAATATGTCTAATAGATTAAAAAGTTTACGCTGTATGGTTTAGTGGAGCTTTTGAAACAAGTCCAGGTTCAAGTTATGTTTGATTGCATAATGGAACACGAGAAAAGACATGTGCGATTTCGTTTTACATGCACTTTATTCGTGTGATAATTGTAGTATTAGTTTGGTTTGATTGAAAAAACTTATGTAATATTCACTAATCAGCACAAGTTCCTATTTTGTTGGGTTTGATGAAGTCATTTTCTATCCATTTTAAAATGTTTTGCGATATTTTACGATCGAATATGTTTTTTTTAATAATACATACACTACAGATTTATCTGTCTAATTAATAAAATAAATTAATATATAGGATCTAACGTTAATACTGTTTAATTATTTTACTTTATAAAAATACAATAATTTTGTTTGATATAATCATATATATTTTGTCACGGTTTCATGTTTAATCTTATTATTTATATTCTATATGCATGGTGAATGCAAATATACACCTTTTCTAATTAGAAGTTAGTATCGTAGCTAGGTGATGGATATATATAATTAAGAATAATAGAAAATGTAACCATGCCTGCATGTACCAGAAACTCTCTCTCTCTATATATACACACCTCCACAAGTGAATTCTCCTTCAAATCAGCTCTCGTCTATCCAAAGCTTCTTTCTTCTCTACCAGTCTAATACCAAAACAATTCTGCTTTTTCGCTTATTCTTAAGAAGGAAACAATTTTCTCATTTCTTTTCCACCGGCAAAATTTGTAATATAGAAGAAATAGAAATGGAGAGGATTGTGATGAGCTCGGAGAAGGAGAAGAAGAGATCATTAAGTAGAAGATTGGGGAAGTATATGAAAGAACAAAAGGGAAGGATTTACATCATCAGAAGATGTGTGGTCATGCTCCTTTGTTGGCATGATTGATCCTAGAAAAAGTTTCAAACAATGCCTAGTTCAAATGTTTGTTTACACGTGCCACGCGTGCATGTATATGTGTGCATGTGGGTTAAGGAATTAAGTAAGTGAGGAAGAGTAGTGTTAAGTAGGGGGTAAAAAACCAGGTTGCTTGATTTAATTTTGTGATCATGTACCGCATTGTATATAGTACTTCAAAGCCATGCACCGTTGTTTCTTTTTAAGACGAATGTTTTTTCTTCTTTTTTTTTTGCTAAGATCATCAGACTACTCTAGTCTCTAGATGCAAAATAACAATAAAGATTTGGATTCGAGTTTCATTGATCATTACAATTTACAACCATGAACCATCTCACTGAGTTAGAAAACACGTACTGATTACGAGAAATGTATACATATGGTTTTACAAACAGACTTAAAGATACGTGTTGATTTTATCACAAATTTTCAAATATATATTTTATTATTTTTGTTAGAGTATAACCACGAATATAGACAATACAAATTTGCAATCCCTTAATTAGTCAAAGATAATAACCTCTTCTTCAAATATATGCTTCTTCTACTGCTTGCAATACCGCATGATTCATCATCATCGTCAGAAGAACCTTCTGCACGAGCAAGGAACTTCCCCTTCCGTTTACGATTCAAGTCATCTTCATCATGTTCATCATCAGTAACATCATCATCTTCATCACCATCATCATATTGTTGGTCCCGATCTTCTGAGGAAGACTCATTGCTTGGTGTTTGAAAAACGGTGATACTTGCGTTCTCCCTATTCCGCAAAGAGAAGCTTCTAGAACCTCCTCCGTACAAGGGAAGAACAGAATCTTTTGACTTTGATACATCTATGTCCCTTCCAAGACTGTAGGTCGAAGAGAGTTTTCTCTTCACGTGTTCCCTTTCTTGAACCAAATCACCGATTTTATCAACCGCGAATTCATCGGCCGTTGATTCATTTTCAAGTCTCATAATCGTTCTATCGATTTCTCTTCTCTTCTTGTGCAGCAAACGCTGGAAACAACAAAAAAAAATAGCTATGAAGTACTGAAAAACAGAGGATTCTTGGGATGCAAGTAACAAAATAAATTTAAGATACTTATTACATAAGCTATCCTAGGGCTTCTTACTCGCTTGTCCAAGAAAGCACTGAAAGGGCGACCTTGAAGCTTATTTTTCTTCCAGAAGATAAAGCAGAACCTCACAAGAGCCGCAAAGAGGACCATGATCACAAACTCGAACAGTAAAAACCAAATAATCGCCCTTTCGTTGCCTAAATGGAAAAGAAATATATATAGTCTCATGAAGTAATGAATATCTATATCCAAGAAAAATATTATTGGAATTTCAGGGATATTACCAATGTAGATATCAAGATGCTCTGGTTCCGCAAACGAACAGCTAAATGATAGCTTGTCGTGTTTGGAGCGACATCGAAATGGATTTCCAGAATTAGCGGCTGCAAGGAACGCAAGAACAATCCTCTCGTCCAACACAAAATGTTGTAGATCTTCGTCTAATTGCAAATTCGCAATTTGATCTGATGAAAAAAAAAAGTCATCATTTAACAAAACCTAAATAGTTTTTTTCAAAGAGACTGAAAATAATCTTAAGATTAAGAGTTTTTTTACCAGAATAGCTCTGAGACCAGTATATAGATCTCGTGTCTGGAGCTACAAGTGAAAAAACAGCGGTTTCTGGTTTCTTGGCCGACACAAAATTATTATCTCCAATGACACGATTGATCTTTCCTTCTAGTTTTGTCTGAGAAAAATAGACCGCACTGCCCGAGCAATCGAGCAATGGCTCTACTTGGATCACAGAATCCGTTTCTGTGTCTTTCGGTATCTTATAAAGCTCCCCTGTTCTTGAAAACGTGTACAAGGTCCCATCTAGTGAACCAATCGATACCCACCCTGTGAAAAAAGAAAGCAAAAAAAATACAGTTGGTAAGATAAAAATCGATCTTACATGTGAAAATATCTTAATCAATTCGTTAATATGGAAACTGACTGTTTGTGTCTATGACAGGCTCTGAGCAACAAGCTTCTGCTAATGGACCAACGGTTTTCTGCCACAAAATGTCGCCGGAAAACGAATCTAATGCGAAAATGAGCGATTTCGTTGGGAAAACAACGTAGACGAGACCGTTATTCCCTGGTGTAACGGTGAAGAATCGATCCACTAGACTAAAATCTTGAATCCATTGGTAGTAAATACCACGGAGAGATAAAGAGTAGAGTTCTCCTTCATTGTTTGAGATCTGAAAATTGTTGTTGAAAAGAATAAACAAGAAGAATAATAATCCACCAGTGATGAAATGTTTTGAATGAGAATAAGAAAGAAAGAAAAAGAGATGTTACATAGATGCTTGCTTCGCAAGAATCAATCACAGGTCGAGAATCGAATTTACAGTTTTCGTAATCTCTTCGACATCCTAATCGGTATCCAAAGCTTTCAGTTTTAGGCTCTGCAATCCAGAGTTGCTGCCGAAGCATGTTATAAGCGTAGAGACCGTGATTCTTAACCGTGATGTAAACCGACGAACTCGATATGCTAACCGCGAAACCGAGGATGGTTTCGCCTGGATCGAAGAACAATTCCGGTTCAGATTCGGTTCCGTTTCTTGGGAAGTTAACCCTCAGGATTCGATTCTCTGCAAGAACAAGCATCTGGAAACAACCATCACTATGATGAGAAAACAGAGGAGATGGAAAAAATTGACAGTTATGGTTGAGTATGTATGTACCTGGTCTAAACCAGAATAAACCGGGGAGAAATCGGTGTTACATTTGAAATTCATGTGGACCGACCAAGCAATTGAACCGTTAGACTCGAAGGAGAAGAAATCGTTGTCGGAGCAAGCGTAGACTCTGCCGTCATCGCCTATGAGTGTCTTCGAGAGAATTCGAACAGATTTCTTCTCCGCGGTTTGGTCTGGAACATTGAGAAAAAGAGAGAGAGACAAAAAAGGCATGTTTTTACTTGCCGGATATTTAATTACGTAAAAAGTTGCGGAGAGTAAAAATATAACCTGGTAATTGAGAAACTGTAGAGAAGACGAAGAAGAAGAACAGTACGGAAACGAAAAAGAATCTCAAAGCCACCATTGTTGAAAATTTCGAAGAAAGCATGATTTTGGTGTGGCTTCTAAACACAAGTTGCATTATCACGCAGCGGAATCACCGCTAATCAAGGATTAGTGAGGTTCTCAGACGTGTGGAGATTTTGTAGAACCGCTAAACGTTTTAACTCTGCAAACTAGAGAGTTATGAAGCGCTGTTAGTGGAGAAAATCAAAACTGCTTATTAGGGGAAAAAAATCTAAACTTTTTGGTTTTCGGTCGAAATTTTTTTAAAAAATCTAAAATTTAATCTCAAAAATATAAAATTTGTAGTTGCTCAGCCTCAAGCAGTCCATTCCAAACCCTTGCGCCGCGTCCAAGTATGATCAAAGCTGCTTTTGGCAAAATTCCTCTGATTCCGAATCAATAATCATGATTCCATTTTAACAAAACCATGTTTTGACTCTCTTCCATTTGGTGATATTCTTCGTGATGGTAGCGATGACTGATTTGTTTGAACCATAAAGAAGGCAGTAATTCATTCATTTGCATAAGCTACTCTCTGTTTCTGGTAAAGTAGTGTAGATTCCTACTCTTCCATATTCGCCATAGAATCCACAAATGCGATTTTGACGCAATAGAGGTGGTATGTTCATATTCTTATTTCAATCCATTGTATTTTCGAAACTATGTTATCTCCCCTTTCATGTAACAAAACCAGTCAAATTCTCTGTTTTATTTAGACGCTAAGAGGAACAACAACAAACAAACAAACAAACAAACAAACAAAGTTTGGCAGAAGATGTTTATCAACCAAAAAAAAAAAAGAAGAAAGAAAAACAAAGCTAGTAGTAGTATAGAAAATAATCTAGAAGAGAAAGGGAACAAGGGCCTTGATATGCTTAGGGAAGTGATCAAACTTGGAAAGATACCATCTTCTTGTAGCATAACTCCGACCGACGAGATAACAAGTTGTTCCCATGGCGAAAGAAAGCGAGTAAATGGTCTGAGAAATCATAAAGAAGCCCCAAAACACAAGGATCTCGAACAGATAGTGAGGGCATATGATGGTACCAAACAGACCTCCTTCTGGTATCTTGTACTCTTTCTTCCCACCTTCTTCTTTCCTCAGCTTAGCCAGCAAACAATGGTGATACAGATTCCCAACAATCCCCACCACGAACATCGCAATCCCTGCGAGTTTCAGATCGAAAGCTGGCTCCTTTAGTCCCAGCGTCAAGTTTTGGCTGTATAACATCAACGCCGTGGAAGAGAAGTAGCTGCTGGTTATGGTGATAGCCGATTCTACAGCCATCTCTCCACTGTACTTATGAATGAACAGAACCTGAGAAATGAGAGAAATGCAACATTCAATTACACTAGATGATGATGATCTTGATAATCACAACTCCTAATCAAAACACCAAGAACATCAAAAGCTTTAAGGGTTTTTTTTTACCTCGAAGATCCTCTTGAAGAAATGGAGGGCAAGTGCGGATTTGAGGAGGAGAAACCTGAGATCGTCAGATGGTAAGACGAAGAAAGAAGCGGAAGCGGCTAGAAACGCCGGTGTGTATAAACAAAGCATTCCGGTTCGGCTTGAGATGCTGCCGAGTCGCTGCTTTTGTGTTTGTGGTGATGATGAAGAAGATGATGATGAAGATGATGCGTTGTTGAATTTGGAGTATTTCAGATGATTTCCTCTCACTTCCGACCAACCGATCTTCGCCAGAGCGGCTAAACCGACTACGCTCATTGTATTGAGCAATATCGACGGAGGCGGTGGATACAGAAAACTTGTCGCCATTTCCATTTTTTTTTTTTTTTTTTTGTCTTGCTTTGGAAGATGAAATAAATCTTTGGCCTCTCTTGTATTTATAATAACCACAGAAATTTGTTTTCTTTAAATGGAAAAATATTCAATGATCAAGGAGACACCGACACGAAACCAGATGTAATTATGCAGATATGATTCTGATTTAGCTGTCGTGTTTTACTTTCGTCAACGCTTTTGATTTTATTAGAATACACACAAATCTTAATAATATAAATTGTGGGGGTTAGGAACTCTGACTTTGAATCTAATGTGTGAACAAACCTCCATTCGTGGGTGTTACTTCTGACTTTGAATCTAATGTGTGCGCAATTCTGTGAATAAGTTTACTTTTAGCTTTATATAGCCTTCTCTATGTTTCTCGAAGCAGACATTCATGGCTTTTTTCACATTAGTACATTACCTTTACGATCGAAGAGAGCCTTCTACAGGCAAAGACGTAATTAGTCACCTAGTAATTTTTTTTCTTAATTTTCTTGTAGAAAAAGATATATACGTATGTGTTTGTGTTACTTCACTTTAATTGAAAAAACAAAATTCAGATACTGTAATAAATTGTAATTTCTCAAACTTGAAATTCCCAAATTCCAAGCATGAAATCCAAGAACATACAATGTAAATAACTATGAATTAACCCTAACTCCTAAGTACAGTAAATTAACACCTTACATAACAAAGCCTATACAGTTACGGAGACACAACATTCCCAAAAAACAAACTCTCTATATTATACAAAAAAAAAAAGAACAAGAATCCCTCAAGATTCAAGAAACAGAAACATCTTCTTCTTCTTCTTCTTCTTTAGATACATGTATAGATTTCATCTAGGACCAGAGAGCTCCATTGCTTGCGCAAGTAAAGTAGAGTCATCAGTAAGATCAGAGTATCTGTCTGAAGATGACATAAATTCTGTGATCCTGTTGCTACATTTCGAAGCACTGTCTGATCTTTGAGAAGCTTCCCATCTCTCTGCAAGTCCATCTCCTTCGAGCATTCGAACAACTTCAGACATTTTCGGTCTATGTCCAGGCAAATACTGTGTACACAACAAAGCTACTCTCACCATTTCTTCTAACTCAATCTCGTCATAGCTCTTCTTCTTCAGCAACTCTTTATCCACAAGCACCTCAAGTTTCTTCTCTTGATGAATCTTCTTAACCCAATCAAGCATCGCCCCTTTCTGGTTGGCCGCTTTACCAAACTCAAGAGCTCTTTGTCCGGTCACAAGCTCAAGAAGAAGAATCCCAAACCCGAAAACATCGGTCTTCTCTGAGGATTGCCCAGTTGATAGATACTCAGGAGCTATGTGACCCACCGTGCCTCTAACCGCGGTTGTGACATGAGAATCTTGATGATCCAAGAGTTTAGCCAAACCGAAATCTCCAACCACAGCTTCACAATAGTCATCAAGAAGTATATTAGCTGCTTTGACGTCACGGTGGATAATCTTGGGATCACATTGCTCATGGAGATACACAAGCCCTCTTGCAGCTCCTATCGCTATCCTCTTCCTAATGCTCCAATCAAGAACCGGTTTTGCCTTCATTCGTGATGCAACGCTTCCATTGGACATGTAAGGATAAACCAGAAGCTTCTCAGCTTGCGTGATGCAGAAACCATACAGTCTTAAGAGGTTTCGATGAACAGCTAAGCTGATCATTTCGACTTCTGTCTGAAATTGAATCTCTCCTCCTAATGCATTTCCATCTTTAAGCCTTTTCACCGCAACCACAGTGCTGTCTCCGAGTATTCCTTTGTACACATTTCCATAGCCGCCTTTTCCCAATAAGTTCTTACTGCTGAAGTTATTAGTCGCAATCTGAAGCTCTCTGAAACCAAATCTCCTCAGATTTCCAAGTGAAACCTCCTCATGATGATGCCCATCTGATGAAAACATAATCAAGGAAATTTCATTCAAATAAAAAGCTCTTAAGAATGTTCTATGCAAGAAAGAAACTGAGAAAGATCAAACCTTTAACATCAAAGAATGTGTTTTGGCTATGTCTTTGTCTCCACCAGAGAAACAACCCAACAGCAATGAAGATCAATGATACAATCCCAACGCTGGATCCAACAGCGATTGCCATTTTGTGATTCTTCGATCTAACGGTGTATAGAGAAGCTTGAAAGAGAAAGCAGTTGTTAGTTTTGTATATAATCAAAGATAAGCATATAGCTAAAACTGACACTTTTCCAAGATTGAAGTTTATTTCAAGCAGCTAGTTATAGTTACCTCCAGTTTCATTCAAGTTCATGGACATTGGTATCAATGTAGTTCCATTGCAGTCTGGTTCATTACCCGTTGGACAGATCTGCGGGTTCCCAACGATGCTGTAATCAAAAGGGTAACATTAAAAGTTAATCATAGAGTGAAAGAGAGAGACAATTGAGAGAGAGAGAGTATCAATCACCTAAAGGTCTTTGCAGCAAATCTTGGGACAGGGCCACTAAGATTGTTGTAAGATAAATCGCTGGAAAACAAAACAGATAAAATCTCAACATTACATTACATTAAGTGTCTCTGTATATCAATAGCTTTACTGAGTAATGTGAACAGAAGACTAATTAGCTTACAGAAAGGCAAGTTGAGTCATGTTGGATAGTGACAGAGGAAATACTCCTGAGAGAGAATTGTTGTTAAGCCTCCTGATGACACACAATATCACATATCAAGCTCACAAAAATCCTTAAAACAACACAAATTAAAAGATCCATAAACAACTTTTAATTTCTAGTCTTACAGGTATTGCAAGCTTCGTAGACTGCCTACTGAAAAAGGAATATCACCACGAAAGAAGTTATCAGAGAGATCAAGAGTCTCAAGCCTCGTAAGCCGACCAATCTCAGAAGGAATTTTTCCTGTTATGTTGTTGTTCTGCAAAAGCCTGCAAGAGAATAATCATTAAGAACAACAACACATACACAAAGCACAGTGTATAAAATCAAAGCTCAATTAGTAAACAGTAAGTGTACTCACACAATCCGAAGATTTGTTAAGTTGGTAATGCTTGGAGATAATGTACCAGATAAATTCTGGCTAGGTGTGCCCCTGTAATCAAATAAAAGCATTTTTTTTTCTTCTTCACGTGAATTTGCTCGCTCATCAATATAATATATGAATATATTAATGTAAATGTGAAACTTACAGGCCAGTGACAAAGTTTTCTGGAGAACAGGTGACCATTGTCCAACTACAAGGATCAACAGCATCTCTATCCCAGTTATCAAGAACACCATGAGGATCATGTAATGAAGCTTTTATGTCCATCAAAGCTTGCACTGAAGAAAAATTTACTTCCCACATTAGTTTGGATCAAGTACGACAGAAGCGAGAATTCAAGAAAAAAAAACTAGAGAGCTGAAATTCTTTTGCTAAAGAGTGAAAAGGAAAATTGAAAGCTTTTAATAAATTACCTTCAAAGTTAACTCCTTTAGATGAAAGCAACCCGTTTACAGAGCTGAGAAGGCAAAGGAATCCCAAGAAGTAAACTAAAGATCTTCTCATCGTCATCATGTTGAGTATAGTACTCTCCATTGCTGAACAGAGAGAAAGGAATGAGCAGAAAACAAGATGTACTCAGTTTCCAGATAATTTGGTATTTGATGGATTGGAAGAATCAAAAATCAAATCTTTATTCTTTTCTTTTAAATTTGGGTTAAAAGTATAAATATTTTCAACATCAAGAAAAAATTGCTTTCTATGGCAGAAAACCCACTTCACCAAAAGCATCATCTTTTTAAGAAAAAAAATATATTTTTCTGTGTCAGAAACGAAAAAAAAAAAGAAAAGGAAAAAGAAAAACCAGATTCATTGGTAGTCTAAAGCGAAGTTCATAGCATGCTTGTCGATAAAGCTTGTATGTGGGGAGACCGTTAAAAAAGTAATAAAATTATATTAAAAGTGTTGAAAAAAAAATCAATATTTGCCCATATTGTTGTAATGGACAAGGATAGTCAGTAGAGCAAATCTAATTTGTATTTCAAAAATTAGAAAGGGTAAAGCAGGAAATTAGAATACTGTTCTTTTGCTAGCTGCCACTCTGTCATGTTTTTGTCTATGGTTTTTATACATTTTCACATTTTTTCTTTCTTAATTTATTTCACATATACTTACTGTATACAATGTTTTTTATAGAGTGTAGAATTGCTTGGTACAAAGGGAATCCAACATTCCATGGCTAGACCTAATAGTTATTCCTCACTCTTCAGTGTATAAATATGTTTACATGTCATCGATATTTGGGGTTAGTATCTTTTGAGAATGTGAGAACTTCGACAGAAAGATTATATGAAAAACAAACTTGGCTCAAGATATTTTTTTATTTATTGAGTTTGTTGCCCACTCAATTTTCAGCATCTTTGTCTTCTCGATGTGTGGAACTTAAGTTGGCCTTTGCATGGAGAATAAAGATTCGAAATTTGTTCAAAGTTAACGATCAATTTTTATTTCATCAGAAGAAAAAAATTCTATATAAAGACCGTCAAATTTTGAAAACACAACACAGTTTCGTAGCATTCAAAATACAAAATCACTATAGGTTATTCGATATCTTGTAATGTACCTGCATATATTATCATAAAACTAGATAATGAGATAACCCATAGTCCAAGTACAAGACATTAAAAGTTTAACCTTACAATTTGTCCAAACCGCTTGTCGTTTTCAATAGGTTTTGTCTATGTGTGACTTGGCAGTTATATTATGACAAGCATTTGCATTTGTTCAAAGTATATACTATACACATGGTGTTAAAACAAATATGGTTTATCTTAGTTTTATGATATCACTCGTTATAATTTTTGGGTTTAAGATTATCTAAAATTTAGAGAAAGGTTTTTCAGTAAACTAAAATTTTTAAAAATAATTTCACATTTGATAATGGAAAACTAAACAATGTGTATTTATCTTCACAAAAAAATGAAAATAAAAATAATACAAAATTTATTCGACGTCTGAAGGTTCAATTATATGAGAAACAACAAATACGTTGAAAACCCAAATGCGATATGATGATCATATTAAGGTGCTATAACCCTCTAGAGCTACTAATTAATATTTACAGATAAAATTATCTGTATTTTTAACTTGCCTTTTATAGTAACCAAAATTTCAAAGCTTAGTCTAAATTATGCTGCAATTTACTTCTCATATCAATAGTCAATTATACAATTTTTTTTTTTTTGAGATTATGATTTCGACAACGAAACAATGTTGTTTGATTAGTGAAGTACCTGTCATTTATATGATGTAGCACATAGAATGATTTGCGACGTTCTATTACTTATATATATTCACATTCGTTTTCTTTTTGTTGTTGAAAGGCTTCATATATTCACATTCGTACACCATGGTTATCTTCATCGATACGTACCGACTACCGACTTGTAAACCAAAAAGAAAGAAACAAAAAATTACTATTGTAAATATGTAGTGAACATTATTATATTTTTCTGTTCAAGAATTACTTTCCCAAGCGTTATTCCTAGTCAAGTTTATACAGTTTGGTCCACGTGACACGGTTTCTTAAAACTCGATTTATGAGAATCAATCATTAATATTTAATGGTTTTCTCCTTGATTTGACGTTTGATGGAAAATGGGTTCTGTGAATTTCAGAGGAAACAAAAATAAAAATCATAAATACTATAGACTCTATAGAGTATAAGATTACAAAACATGACATAAAAGATTGTGAAGAATGCAGATAGAGAAAAATGGTTCCCAACTTGAGTCCTATGCCTGAGGTGCTGGAGCTAAACTGTCTCAACTTCAATAATGTTAGGGGAATATAGTATTTGTATTTGAAACTATATTAGATTATTGGCATTCGTTTTATTGAACTACGAATTGCTTTTATTATAATTTTTACCTTTTGCTTGATTACTACAATTTGTAGATTTCGTAGATAAGTTATAAATTTGATACAAAGTTTGATGGTCATAAACTGTAAAATTTAGACAGATATAGACACAATTGCTCACCGTTCTCTTTATTTAAACCTAAAACAGATATAGACTGGGTTTTATTAAACTTTTTCTCTGTGATTAATGGAAGAACCACATGGAGTTTTTATAAATGAGTCTAGAGTTCATATTCAGCAAAATTAAAGAATATGTTTAACTATGGAAAGATCATATATAAATTAAAATAGGTATAGCAATAATTTACATATTTGACAACCAAAAGAAGAAAAAATAATAATTCTTTGCTGAAGAATTTTCTTTAATTAGTGGATTTTGAGATGTAAATTCCATCATTGATATATCTTTCATTTTCGAGTTTTTGGTGATCTAAATCGTTTATGACGATTCAACCTTTTTCTGCGATTCATAGCCATTATACACTGCAACATTGCATGTACGCTTGGCAATGTACACATCGTCTTCCTTTTTTATTTAAGTTGATAATGATGATATACTACGCACTCAATTGTCCATGGCTGTTTTCTTCTCACTTGGAGTTTTCTAATTGTCTTTTTAGCTCACCTAATTGTCATCAAGTTCATAGTAAAAGGTGATATTTTCTTTAAGTGTTTAAGGTTGATTTAAGGCAGCTGAAAGTACTAGTTTACTTACATTAAGTGCTATTTATGCTAACTGTGGGTTTATCGGGAAAAAAAGATTGTAAATTGAAGTTGGAAGGAAAAACAAATCCAAATTGCCTGTAAATGATAATGAAAAAGTAGGCCTCTAAGCCTGAGAACGTAATGTTAAAAGGTATCAAAGCATATATAATATTTTTAGCTTTTCTTTTTCGAATAGTATACTTTTATAATTACTGAAATTAAGTGGACTGGTCACGGCGAGTCATCAATTAGACAATAAGAAATAAGTTATGATCATGTTGTTTCTTAGAATCCGTTGAGATCATGAGAATTTGAAGTGTGTTCCATTTGGATAAAATTTATCAATAATTGTATTTTGCATGGTCTATTGGAAGAAAATGATTATGTCGGTCCATGAAAGTGAATCGTCGAAGCAACTTGCCATCATTTCTCCTATGTGATTATTACATCAAATTATAGAGTTTTGTTAGCTTTGGTCTTTTTTGAAAAATAAAAAAAAATACAATAGTACAATATAGTCGTGCCATATGATATTAGTTTTTGTAAATGTAATTGGTGTTAATTCAAAACTACTAAATGTTGTTAAATAGCTCTCAACAATAATTATATATGGATTAAATTTTTTGGTTTTTTCGTTAACTAACTCATGATTGTTGTTTTTGACTTTTTGGATATCTGGGACAATTGTGTTCTGAACAAGTGAACATATGTTTAATCCGTTCGGGATTCACCTAACATGACAAATGCTATGCCTGTTCAAATCTACTGGATTTGGTATAAACAAAACGTAAACATTTTTCATCACTCATAGCCATTAACCACGACGTTTTAACAATCAATATTTCAACAGATACCGAACAACTTCAAATCATTTTTCTTTTTAATATTTTTTCTGATTATCCATATATGTTAACTAATATTATTACCATATAAAACATTGCGACCGTTATATATTAGTAGAATTATAAATCCTGACTTACTCGATAACACAAAAATAAATAATAATTTACAACCACTATGTGTCTATGTTACATGTCTCAGTATTGATACCGAAATTTTAAGTTCACTCCATTTGTATTTTTGATTATCTTTTTCAAGCTAACAAAATTATACACGAATCTAGGACAACCGGTACTAGTATAAACATATGTAGCTCATTTAAATAAAACGTTTAATTAACTTGATACATGCGCATAAATATATGATTTTACATTTTCGGTCCCAAGCAAGCAGGCAAACTAAGCGTGCTTAGTGCTTACAGAATTTATTTCTTTCATCTCTTTTCCTTTTTTTCATTTCTATTTTCCTTTTTTTCATTTCTATTTTCCTTTTTTAGCTTTTCCCGGGAAAGTGATAGAAACTTTGTCTCCTCGTTGAAATGTGAAACCTGCTTTTAACCTTCTTTTTTTTCATCTTTCTTCTAACGAGGGGGAAAAAGCATCTCAGGCTTTGCTTCAAGAAAACAGAAACCCGCCGGATGAATCCAAGGGTTTGAAACGGTCCCCTTTTGTAAATAGCAACTAATCATAGTGAAATGATGACACATCTCTCTCTTTCTTTCTTTCTTCCACTCTTTTGTCTCATTTCTTGTAAGAACATCAATCAAAGCTTGTCTTTTTATGTTGCTACGTCGCTCTCTCGCCGATCTGTTCCTCCTCGTTCAGTCCTTTTATTTCTCCACACTCTCTCTGCAGAAAAATTCAAAAAGAGTTGCAGAGATGATGCTATTGACAATGAGAATGAAAACGGTGCAATCTTTGAAACATTTACATATACAAACCAAGATTGTGATCGATCTACAACAACAAAGAAGTCGAAAATAGAACGCGACAAAGACCAGCACTACAATATATTCGATTGTGGTTGTGGTCCTGTTTATATCAATAATCAGAAAAGAACAAAGACTATGGAAACGAACCTTGAATCTCTTGTTTTATCTTCTGCTGGCTTAGTTTTGGTGTCTAATTTCTCAGGCCCATGAACAGTTGATTACAAAAGGCTTGGTTGATTCTCTACAACAGGAGTGAAGTTTCTTTTTGGTTTTGGCTCATCATTTACCCTTTCAAGTTTCAAGTTCCAACTTAACTAAACAGAGACTAACTTTTCATATCCCGTTGTTAAGGTTCATGGAGCACCCATTTTTATACCATAAACTTAGCAATGTCAAGCAGAAGTATTGATCAAGAAAAAGGTTGAAACTGAAAAATGGAGTTTCCATGGCAGAGCCAAGAAGCAGAAAAAGATGAGCAATTGAAATATGAAAGAACAAAGTACATTGAATCATTTTTCCAGTGCACCAGGTTGATGAAGACATTTGTAACTGGTAAATGGTGATACATGTAAAGTGTAAACAAAAGGGAACATCAGGAAAATTTTCTGGCAATTTTTCTTATTTGAATCAAATGCCCAGAAACAGAAAGACTTGAAGGAACGTAAACTAAAACTGGAGCTAAGCAGAAGCAGCCAAAGGTTTTTCTACGGCAGACTCATTAGGTTTCATGGAATTGAAGAGTTCTAGAACATCTGAATGATTACGGATATAGCTTGGGCACGTAGAGAGTAAATCCTGTGCTTCACTGTGCCTTGCAGACTTCATCATAGTTTCGAATACACTCAGAACCAGTTTGGTAGATGGAAAATTCTTCGAGGTCATAGCCTTCAGAAAACCAAGAGCTTCGGTGCTTGTTCCAGTTTTTGAGAAGTAATTCATGAAAGGCTCAAGGAAAGGAGGGAATCCGTGATCTTTCATTAAAGGTAAAAGATTCAAAGCTTCTTCAAAGCCACCATCTCTTGCAATCTTTTTCGTCAACAGATTCCTCACCAAGAGCTTGTATGTGCTATGACGAGGTTTCAGCTGATTTTGCTTTACTTGCGCAGTCAAAAGCTTGCATGCATCTCTTGCCTGATTCTTGTTGCAGTAAGCAAGAGCCAACTTCTCAAATGCATAATCAGCATAGGAGACTCCGGCTTTTCCAACCATTTTATCGAAACTCACTAGAGCTTCCTCGATTTCCCCGGAATCACAATACCCTTCAACAAGAGAAGCCATTGCCTTATCATCTAGGTTATTTCCGAATGCTTCCATAAAGTCTACAAGTTCCTCGGCTTCGTCTTTCTTTCCCTTACGACTAAGCACTGATGCGATCACGCTCTGCAGATCACTACTTGGAAGATAGCCTCCTTTCTCCATTGCTTTCAACACCTCGTTGCTCTGTGCAACCCTATCCACGCTAATCAAAGACTTCAAGACAGATTTCAGCATAGCATCCGTCAACACCTTACCATTTATGGTATAAGCTTCCACAGGTCTTGAAAACAAACCCATATCTAGATTCTTGGCAGTGACGATTTTCTTGAGCAACAAACAGAAGCAGTGTGGGGTGGGTTTGTTACTACTGCTACCCGCCATTGCAATCTCAAACAAATCAACAGCTTCCTTGATCAATTTACTCTGGCAGAACCTCGTAGAAACTCTAACATAAGTCTCTAATTCCACTTCGTAACCAGCACTCTTCATTTCAATGACAATGTTCTGAAATCTATCTAGAAAGTTCTCTTTTCCCAAAACCTTAGCAATAGCATTATAGGTCTTCTCATCATGCTTAAAGAGACCAGACTCATCAATCCAACGGAAGAACAACAAAGCTTTCCTGGGTTCAACACCTAGACTTTCCACAATCATCTTCACTAAATCACTTTGAAACTCAACATTTAAATCCCTTAGCCGTTTCTCCACATCATCACTCCATTCTTCCTCCTTCACAATCTTACACACCCTATCGCAAACACTCTCAGCCGAATTATCTAAACAATCGGAAGGGAAAAGCTTTTTCAGCCTCACCAAATCACTCTCAAGTCCATCTTTCTGAAACTTCTCACCCACTTTATCTCTAACATTAGCCGATAATCCATGTCCTTTCTTCTTCATAGCATCAACCAGCCCCCAAAACTCATCGACTAGTCCGTTACCACCCAGAATTCTTAGCATCATGTTATAGTTTTTCGAGGTCAGTTCCCCAGGAAAAGCCTTTGTAATCCACTGGAAAAACCTCCTCGCAACATCGGGGTTTGATTCGAGCCTTCTCAAAATTTTCAAAGCTGAGTCTTGGCTAATCACGATCTTACTCGATTCCAACTCTTTCCTGAGCTCATCTTCACCACTAAATCTGCTAAAGATATCAATCACGATGCCCTCAGCAGTAGGTTTCTCTTCGATCACAGGCTCGGACGAGAAGCTTCGACCCACTGATTCCAACATTCCTGCAGAGCTCCTAATTCGAGATCTTAAGGAACGAAGCTCTTCGCTCTGTTGCAGAGCTCCGATCCCAGAAGGTAGGTGAAGGAAACAAGAGAATGATCGGGTCGCAATGGTTGTTACCTGAAACTGAGAATAAGGAGAAGGGTAAGCAAGATGCGACCGACCGTAGCTTCGAAGAAGCATCAATCGCCATTGTTGATATCTCATCTCTGATTTGGTCTGGATTAGCCGAAAACACAAAAGGGTTCAGTATAGTGGATCTGATCAGAATCAAAAGCTTGATCCTTTCGAAAGAAATGAAACGGAGGAACAGCGATTGCGAAGCTCTGGGAAATGTTAGGGTTTTAGGGAGGATTTTGATGTTTGAGCCTTTGAGGTAAGGAAACACAGCTACTTGAGAGAGAAGGTCCCGTTGCGATGAAGATGAGGAAACAAACAAACAAAAACTTGGTACAATTTGATTTTAGCCCCTAGTTTCTGTGTGATTCCCAGTTTTGACGTATAATTTTTAATTGGATCAATATTTACCATGCTGGGAAAACATCATTGCCTGATATATTGTATTTATATTTCTTGATTTTGTAAAACTCGTTCAGGAATTTCTTATTTTGTTCGTGTTCTCTCATTTATTAGAATTTTTTCTTTGTTATTAAATGTAGGATCCAAGTGGTGGTTCGGTAATTTCGCTTCCGTGAACTTTATAATTCAGTTTTAACCAAAATGAGATGAAATTATGAATGTAAGCAGCAAGTGCATGGATAATAAGGATAAAGTTGTTGGAACTCAGATGAGATGTTTATAAATTAACTGGAAGCTAAATACATAAACATCGAAACGTACCCTTAAAGGGAGAAACATTATTGAAAACATTAAAACACTAAAACACAACAATAACAAGTAGGATGAAGATGATACTCAGTTTTATTCAAAAACCACAACCATTGATTAAAAATGGCAATTATTACTCTCAGTTTTATTATCTGAATCACTACTTGTTCATGCCGGTATTCTCCTTGACGACATTAACAGCTCCTCCTCCCGCCTCTGTTACTTTCTGTCCCGCCTATACGTGAATACAAATACCATATGAAAGATATAAGATCTACTTAATCACATGTATATATTGCTAGACATAAAAAATATGTGTATGGATCGCTTACTGTTTGTGCGGACGCTCCAGTCGCTGCAGCAGCATCCTTGGCCTTGTCCAGCAACACATTACTCTTCTCCTATACACACCATTGTCCACATAAAATTTATTTGTTAATTCATTTACTTAATTATATATGACAACAAAAAATCCAACTAAATTGTTAACCAAAATAATAAATAATTAAGAAAGAAGCAACGGAAATAGTACGAAATAGGCAAAAGTAGAAAGAAACAAAGTTTAATAGTATAGTAAACAATTTCTTTTTTATTTTGTTCTCTTCTCATTTTGTTAGTTGATGAAATTAATATATAGTAAAAGATACTAATAAGCTGTTTAGTGCTTCAAAGTAGATAGGTTTTGTTTCAAGATTCTCTGTTTTTTTTTTTAAAATGCGTAATCGTATCAAAATTCTCATAAACATGTAGTTCTTATTAAATTAAATATCTCTAAACGCACAACCGCGTTTTGATCAAAGAACGTGTCAAAAGAGAGAAAGAGACCTCAGCTTGGCCTGCGGCTTGACCGGCTTGGAAGCTCTGCTGCTTGTTGTCTGACATTTTTCTTAAAAGATATTTTTGTTTATATGAATCTTGATGTGTGTGTTTGGTTTTGATTGATGAGAAGAGAATGGGCTTAAGGTTTCTACTTATAAGCCCAACTAAAGATGCTTGTATGGTGCCACGTGCAGTCGGAAACCACGTGGACGACCCATAATGGTACGATAAGCTTTGCCTGACGTCGGTAGCCGTTTATTGGCTATATCAGGATTCACGTGTCGTTTCTAGATGGATATTTTACTACTGTATTTCCCCTTTGTATGTGGTTGAGTGGTTCTCTCGCCTCCCCGTTTTCTTTTTCATTTATTTATTAATATATAGAAAACAATTACTAGAATGACTTTACAATTAGGTCTGTTTGCAAAACTAACCTATGCCCCTTATATTTTTGCTAGAATAACCTTACAAGCGTGGAAAAGACAGCTTTATCCCTCACCCATGAAAATTTGAATATATTTTTTTTTTGTATTATAAATTCGTAATTCACAAATATAGTAAATATACAGCGATAAATATACAATAAATTATAACTTTCTTCGACAGCAAATAAATGTAGAACAAAAAAAAACTTTTCAGTTTCCCGAAAAAAACTGTTCTTCGAAACCCTAGAGGCGATTCGCGGGTTCTCTTCATCTTCGATTCGGTTGCAAACGACGACCTAGAAACCCAGTTTTCCGGTGTTTCCTCGTTCTCTGCTTCATCGGCGTTAGTCGTCGGCCTGGTTTGCGTCTCTGGTAAGTATTTTTTATGTCTTCGTTTTTCTGAAATCTTTGGTTTGTTTCGTTTTGTGATTCGCGTTCGTTCACCGTCGTCGGATGTGTCGGCGAGAGGAGGCACCGGCGAAGTCTTGTGCAAACTGTCTAACCCTAAATTTGTTTTCCGGTGCAGGAATTTAGTTGGTCCGCGGTGGTTTCCTCAAAAACTTCGCTTCGTCGAAATTTGTTTCCCGGTGAGTTTTTCGAAGGAATTTTACAGGCATATTTGGTAGACTACTAAAAGATAAGTCTATTTCACTTATGTTATGGTCAGGTAGAGTTGTTTGTTGTGACTCTTATAGATAGCATTGTGATAGAGTTGTTTGTGTGTCGTTTCAGGTTTAGATATAATTGTTTGTTTTGTTGACATGTAAAATTGTAATGGTTGTTTGATAGACTTGTTTTGATGAGTGGTAGACTTGTTATTGGTATTAGGTAGACTTGTTATTAGTGTATGGTAGACTTGTTTTGTTGTTTGATAGACTTGTTTGTTGAATATAACCGTAGTGTATAGTAGACTTGTTATTGTGTCGAGTGGTAGACTTGTTATTGATGTGAGGTAGACTTGTTATTGGTAGACTTGTTTTTGACGAATGTGGTAGTCTTGTTTTGTATTGTTATTGTTGTTGTTTTTTGTTGAGGTCGTTTTGGTGTTGTTTTGTATTGGTGTTGTTTTTGTTGATTGGTAACGTTGCTCTTTTTTTTTTCTTCTTAGATGGCTTCATCTAGTGATTCGAAAGAATATCCCCCAAGATTGCATCAGCCTGGAAAATCTCCCTTACAGGAGCACAACTTTAACTATGGCTGTCACCTGACTGATTTCGGCAAGTTGAGGGAGAACATTGGCGATGATATTTTTAATGATGTAATGAACAGATGTGCAATTGGATCAATTTTGAAGCTTGCAACTAGGGGATATGTTTGGAGTTCACACATGGTTCATCAGTTCATAGCCAACCAATTGGCCGTGGACAGGCAGTACGAGGTTTGGTCTTTGATTGGTGGTAGACCGTTGAGGTTTTCGTTGCACGAGTTCGCAGAAATTACGCGGTTCAACTGTGATCCAATTGTCGAAGATGGCTGGGACATTGATCACACTGAGTTTTGGGCTGAGATGGGTGTCAAAACCTTCGACGGTCCTAATTGGAATGAGTTGGATCGTGTCATAGATCGCTGTCAGACATGGAGCGAAGCGAAGAAGAAAATGGTTGCAAAGCTCCTTCTCCTGCATGTCGGAATATTTGGTCTCAACCGGAATAGT
>NW_006256829.1:5326290-5328134 GCF_000478725.1 Eutrema salsugineum | reverse complement strand
CCATACGAGGAGTTTGTAGCAAGGATGATGTATACGAGGAGAATGCCCATGGACTAAGGAAGGCACGCAATCTTGCTCCCACCCAAAAGTCTCCTTTTGTTGGCAGTTCTGCGGTGAAACGCATAGTGTTTGGTGTTTTTGCTGGAGAAGGACAATACGATCCGTTCCAAGAAGTTGAGCGAAGTAAATATTCAGCTTTGTTAGACTTTATAACTCCAGAACTGTAAGCATCCTTTCCTTTTGATTTCATTATAATCTCCATATGGTAGACTTGTTTATAAGCTTGTCATTGTTGCAGGGATAATGCTGTTGGTGACACTGACCCAATAATAGAGTTCTTCCTTCAATTGATGACTGCTAAAGCCGACTAGCCTATTTTGGAATATGGCTGGTTGGGCGATCGGGTAACTTTTTCACTTTGGTAGATTTATTTGTTTCCAAATTGGTAAACGTTTCAGTGATAGACTTAATGAATGGTAGATTTAGGATAATGAATGGTAGATTTACGATAATGAATGGTAGATTTATTTTTGCAGCATATGACAGCGGGGATGCATATGTTTCGACAAAGATATTTGAGAGACCCGTGTCCCTTCCAAAGAGATGGTAGGGTGGCTTTCTTAGACCCGCTCTTCACCGGCCAGTGGCTTGTAGAATTTCAGCGAGACTTCTTACCCAATCCGGATAAATGGGCATTCCGGAGTGGTTACATTGACGTCGCCTACGGTAGATCTCCTGACTTTGCAGTCACTAATAAGATATGGTTCAGGGATGTGGATCTGTTGTACATATGTCACAATATCGGAAGTAAGCATTGGATTGCCGTTGAGGTTCACCTTCCGAGGAAAAGGGTACACATATATGACTGCATTTCAACAGCATATCCGGATCGAAAACTGAAACAGGAGGTGAGGGCATACGCGAGGATGATCCCACTATTGCTTTGTCAATTGTTTCCCGGGGAATGGACACACGACCAAACCTTTCACACCTTCATTATGAAGAACGTTCCTCAAAACGTACAAACTGGCGATTGTGGGGTCTTTACCTTGAAGATTATCGAATGTTTGGCTCTTGGATGTCCCATGGATACTCTTAATGATGAGACAGTTGCAGGGCTTCGACTGAAATATGCTGCTGAGATGAAGGATGAATTACCGGCTCAATGGTTTACGGAGACACTTCAGCTTAGTTGATGTTATTGTCAGAACTTTATTTTTTGGCTGTATTGTTGATGTTCGTCTTGATACGTTGTTAGATTGTTCGCATGGACGAAAATCATGTTTAATATGAAAGCTAGACTTATTTGAAATCAATAGTGTAGTTTTATACTTGTGGTAGATTTGTTTAAATCAAATCTTCCTCATGGTAGACTTATTTGAAATCAATAGGGTAGGTTTACACTTGTGGTAGATTTGTTTAAATTAAATCGACCTCATGGTAGAGTTATTTGATATTGATATCGTCTACTCAAGATAGATTTGTTTATTACATTACGACTGAATGATAGAGTTGTTAATATAATAAGAAAGCGAATTATTGAGGCCATTCCATGGCAAATGATGGTATTGTATCCCAGAATATGGCACACTCCAATTTCCAGAAGCAGGAGTCGCAAATTTGGTCACCAAATGTGTCCACCAGAATTTTGTCTCCCATCCACCGCATATTTGGCAACTTCAGACAAACACACTTCCTAGAGGAAGATTTCAAATAAACCTGGCCCACCATTTCGTCGAGTTCTTCAGGCTTCGTAAAGTTGACATGACAGACGAGGACGTCTTGCATATTCCTTCTAATCTGTGTTGCTTCTTCCCGTGAAATATCGTCGATGGTGTGAAAAT